>NW_022264341.1:0-30597 GCF_002021735.2 Oncorhynchus kisutch
CGGCCGTCTGACGTTTCGGGGGGGACGGCCTTCTGACGTTCGGGCGGGGGGGCGTCTGACAGCCTGATGTTGGGAGAGACCCTGTACATTAGTGTACTTGTGCATGCATGAGTCTGTGCATACTAATGGTATGACCAGTGGTATTAGTCTCTGAAATGTAGCATATTTAAAGCTGCAATAGGTTACTTTTTGGGCGATCCATCATTCTCATTGAAAGCGAGTCTAGGAAGCCATAAATATGTTCTATTCTATTTCTTTGCTTCCCGTTCTTAAGTTTCTTTTTTGTGTCTTTTACTTTGGGTTTTGTACACCAACTTCAAACAGCTGAAAATACTATATTTTTGCTGATGGAAAATATATTTCACAGCGGTTTAGATGGTATAATGACTCTCTACGCTATACTTGCTTGTTTTTTCACATAAACAAAAATTAGGCGAACTATTAGAATTTTAGCAATAAGGGAAATGGAGACATTTCTGCATAGTGCAGATTTAAAGCATATACAGAAGACAATACTTGCTTGGGCAAGAAAGACGAGCCGTGGACGTTAGACCGGTGGACATCTGTCCTTTGGTCTGATGAGTCCAAATTTGAGATTTTTGGTTCCAACCTCTGTGTCTTTGTGAGACGCAGAGTAGGTGAACAGATGATCTCTGCATGTGTGATTCCCACCGTGAAGCATGGAGGGGGAGGGTGTGGGGTTGCTTTGCTGGTGACACTGTCATTGATTTATTTAGAATTCAAGGCACTCTTAACCAGCATGGCTACCACAGCATTCTGCAGTCATACGGTTGAGAGAATGGGGCGGCAGGGTAGCCTAGTGGTTAGAGCGTTGGACTAGTAACCGGAAGGTTGCAAGTTCAAACCCCCGAGCTGACAAGGTACAAATCTGTCGTTCTGCCCCTGAACAGGCAGCTTAACCCACTGTTCCTAGGCATCATTGAAAATAAGAATTTGTTCTTTAACTGACTTGGCTAGTTAAATAAAGGTAAAATAAAAAATAACAAATGCCAAGAGTGTGCAAAGCAACTTTTTTGGTTACTACATGATTCCAAATGTTATTTCATAGTTTTGATGTCAATTCTACAATTGAGAAAATGGTAAAAATAAAGAAAAACTCTTGAATGAGTAGGTGTATCCAAACTTTTGACTGCTACTGTGTGTATATATATTAATGCATAATTACTTTAAGACATGGAAGGTCATGTGCGTTTTGCCAAAGCACAAGTGTAATGCAACAAAAGTAAGTGTCGAAGTTAGATCAGATTGACTCTTAGTTAGATCAGAACGACTTAGTTGTGAACCGAGATCTTTCGTGTCGGATTGTATTCAAGGATTTTAACTCGCAGCGTCAGAAATCAGACTTCTCAAAGAGTCTCTGTCTTTAAGATCGGTGAGTCTTTGATGTCTTTTAGAGATCTCAGAGCCCAGCGTCCTTGTCTTCCACCGTGGCATGCAAAGCTCTGAGGACATTGGAAGTTAAACAGCTTCCCTTGACACTTGGCTCTAAAACCTTTTTAAAACCACTGTCATATTCATCCCTTGTCCTCTCAGCCGTTGTCGTCACCAGAAATATCACACAGAGAGTGAGTAGATTTGTAATGTACAAAGTTATGTTTAAATCAGTGAAGTGAGTTTCCTGTACCCCTCTGAAGACATGTCAGAGAGCGTGTGTGAGTGTGTTCATGCATGGAAGTTTACATACACTTATGTTGGAGTAATTAAAACTCATTTTTCAACCACTCTATAAATTTCTTGTTAACAAACTATAGTTTTGGCAAGTCGGTTAGGACATCTACTTTGTGCATGACACAAGTCATTTTTCCAGCAATTGTTACAGATAGATTATTTCACTTAGAATTCACTGTATCACAATTCCAGTGGGTCAGAAGTTTACATACACTAAGTTGACTGTGCCTTTAAACAGCTTGGAAAATTCCAGAAAATTATGTCATGGCTTTAGAAGCTTCTGATTGATTCAAATGATGTCAATTAGCCTAGTGAGGTTGTACCTGTGGATGTATTTCAAGGCCAACCTTTAAACTCAGTGCCTCTTTGCTTGACATCATGGGAATATCAAAATAAATCAGCCAAGACCTCAGAAAGAAATATTTTTGTCCTCCCACAAGTCTGGTTCATCCTTGGGAGCAATTTCCAAACGGTACCACGTTCATCTGTACAAACAATAGTACGCAAGTATAAACACCATGGGACCACGCAGCCGTCATACCGCTCAGGAAGGAGATGTGTTCTGTTTGGAGCCGCCAGTGCACATCAATCCCAGAACAACAGCAAAGGACCTTGTGAAGATACTGGAGGAAACGGGTACAAAAGTATCTATATCAACAGTAATACGAATCCTATATCTACATAACCTGAAAGGCCGCTCAGCAAGGAAGAAGCCACTGCTCCAAAACCGGCATAAAAAGCCAGACTACGGTTTGCAACTACACATTGGAACAAGATTGTACATTTTGGAAAAATGTCCTCTGGTCTGATAAAACAAAATAGAACTGTTTGGCCATAATGTCCATCATTATGTTTGGAGGAAAAAGGGGCGGCTTGCGAGCCGAAGAACACCATCCCAACCGTGAAGCACGAGGGTGGCAGCATCATGTTGTGGGGGTGTTTTGCTGCAGGAGGGACTGGTGCTCTTCACAAAATAGATGGCATCATGAGGTAGGAAAATAATGTGGATATATTGAAGCAACATCTCAAGGCATCAGTCAGGAAGTTTAAAAGCTTGGTATTAATTGGTTCTTCCAAATGGACAATGACCCCAAGCATACAGTGTTTCCAAAGTTGTGGCAACATGGCTTAAGGACAACAAAGTGAAGGTATTGGAGTGGCCATCACACAGCCCTGACCTCAATCCTATAGAAAATTTGTGGGCAGAACTGAAAAAGCGTGTGCGAGCAAGGAGGCCTACAAACCTGACAGTTACACCAGCTCGGTCAGGAGGAATGGGCCAAAATTCACCCAACTTAGTGTGGGAAGCTTGTGGAAGGCTACCCAAAACATTTGACCCAAGTTAAACAATTTAAAGGCAATGCTACCAAATACTAAATTAATGGATGTAAACTTCTGACCCATTGGGAATGTGATGAAAGAAAGAAAAGCTGAAATAAATCATTCTCTCTACTACTATTCTGACATTTTACATTCTTAGGATCACCATTTTATTTTAACTGACCTAAGACAGGGATTTTCTACTAGGATTAAATGTCAGGAATTGTGAAAAGCGGAGTTTAAATGTATTTGGCTACGGTGTATGTAAACTTCCCACTTCAACTGTATATGCTTCTCTGTGTGGCTCAGAACTTTGTCTGGTGAGATTGTGTTATAAGTGTGTGAGAGAGTGGAAGGGGGCCTTGGGCGAGCAAGGAGTGGAGCACTAAAGCATGTGTAGCAGAGAATATTAGAGAAGGCTGAGTTTCAGCAAGTTTCCTGTGTGTACAGGAGGGCTCTCTGCATTTCTCTCTTCTCCCCCCTTTCTCATTCTTCTCGCTCCATCTATCATCCATCTAGCTTTTTTAAGTTGGCCTTTTGTCCTTCGTAAGAAATTATAGTAACAGTTTGTAACAAAATGTCTTCTCATTTGTTGTGACTGTAGTGTCAGGTTCAGCTAAACCATAATCATTCACATCCTACCTGACAAACAACAGTGGGTGTGTGCTTGGCTGGTTAGTGGAGACGAGTGCTGCTGATGTCACTGCTATGGGCATCAGAGAGGAGGGTGTGTCTAGCAGGTGCCAAAGGGGGTGTGTGCCTGGCCCTCTGCCCAAACCCCTGCAGGGTATCCAGGGATCACCCTGCCCTGGCCTCTCCTTCCTGCCCCACCCCTCACATCACCCCATGAGGGGGGCGTGTTTGGGGAAACAACCTCCTCCTCACTCGCCCAACATCATCTCTCCTCTGTCTTTCCCCCTTTCTCTCTCCTCCCCTACTCACACACCCTCCACTGCAATATCTTTGTCCCTTGCTTCTCTCTACAGTATTAGAACAGAAGTTTGAGTTGTGCATGTGTCCAAGGTTAGCTTTTAGTCCTGTAGCTATAGTACCTTCTCTTCTCCTCAGTAGATATACACCCTCATCTCTAGTACCTTCTCCTCTCCTTTTCTCCTCAGTAGATACACCCTCACCTCTAGTACCTTCTCCTCTTCTCCTCAGTAGATACACCCTCACCTCTAGTACCTTCTCTTCTCCTCAGTAGATACACCCTCACCTCTAGTACCTTCTCCTCTCCTCCTCAGTAGATACACCCTCACCTCTAGTACCTTCTCCTCTCCTCTTCTCCTCAGTAGATACACCCTCTCCTCTAGTACCTTCTCCTCTCCTTTTCTTCTCAGTAGATACACCCTCACCTCTAGTACCTTCTCTTCTCCTCAGTAGATGTACCTTCTCTTCTCCTCAGTAGATACACCCTGACCTCTAGTACCTTCTCCTCTTCTCCTCAGTAGATACACCCTGACCTCTAGTACCTTCTCCTCTCCTCTTCAGTAGATACACCCTGACCTCTAGTACCTTCTCCTCTTCTCCTCAGTAGATACACCCTCTCCTCTAGTACCTTCTCCTCTTCTCCTCAGTAGATACACCCTGACCTCTAGTACCTTCTCCTCTTCTCCTCAGTAGATACACCCTGACCTATAGTACCTCAGATTGTTATCCCAGGAAGTGATGTCATAATTAGTGCCAAGAGTTTTTCCTGAGTTTACCTTAGGTGGGCCTTGACGAGGCTTTATGAGGGGTGTGGTGTGAGAGGTGCAGAGAAAGAGGAAGTTGGAGTAAGGAGATTGATGAGAGTCTACAGGAAGCAGTCTGCAGGTCCTCTCGCTGTTTTAAAGTCTATTCAACGACACCGTTGTGGTTTGTTCTTTTAGCTGACATGGGCTGGTGGTTTGAGGTTTGGAACTGAACTCAGTCTGAAACCACAGAGGGAAGTGGGAGCCTTGGGCAGGTTCTCTCTGAATACTGGTTTATGAGGGGCGCTTCTGGGTAGATTTGTCCATAATAATTTGTCATCTATTAACTTTCATCAACTTACCATGTTGGCCTTTTAGGCTGAAGAGCTTTGAAAGGAGATGGGTAAGCCAACAGCAGCCTGTCTCCATATCTCTGACCCGTTTCCATTCCTCTATTCATACTACACATGAGTTGTTCTGATATCATCCACAAGACGCCAGTCAACGACATGCACCCCTTTAAGATGATCCTGTCATTATGAGTCTGAATATGACAAATTAAGAGGCCATACGTTAGGGGAAGCTGGCATTTGATTGACTGTTGATAGACACTCCCGGTTCAAGTCACCGCATTTGAAATATGTTTATGATTTTTCTCCTTCCCATTTGGCACGTTATCCACGGGTGGCGGCTCACACCTTGTTGGTATTTAAGATATAATTAACGGTATATTACCGGATCATGCCGGTGGCTGGTTCCAGGGACGTCTCGCCGCCGGTACCGATGGCGGCAAGGAGTTGTCTGCCGCCGCATCAGCATCTGGATGAGGGAGCACAGCCTATCTCATTACCGTAGAAACGCCCTAACATATCGCCAGACACACGGCTCGCCGTGATTAAGATGTAAATCTCCCCTAATTAGTATGTAAATATGTACTTGTATATCAAATCAAACGTTATTTCTCACATACAACAAATCTTACCGTGAAATACTTACTTACAAGCAGTTAACCAACAGTGCAGTTCAAGAAGAGTTAAGAAAATATTTACCAAATAGACAAAAGTAAAAAATAATAACACAATTAGAATAATACTAACGAGGCTTTATAAAGGGGGCACCGGTACCGAGTCAGTGTGGAGGGGTACAGGTGAGTTGAGGTAATTTGTACATGTAGGTAGGGATGAAGTGACTATGCATAGATAATAAACAGTGAGTAGCAGCCGTGTACAAAAGGGAGAGGTGGGGCTGTCAATGTAAATAGTCTGGTGTGATTTGATTAATTGTTCAGCAGTCTTATGGCTTGCGGGTAGAAGCTGTTAAGGAGTCTTTTGGTCCTACACTTGGCGCTCCGGTACTGCCTGCCGTGTGGTAGCAGAGAAAACAGTCTATAACTTGGGTGACTGGAGTCTCTGACAATTATATGGGCTTTCCTCTGACACTGCCTATTATATCAGTCCTGGATGGCAGGAAGCTTGGCCCCAGTGATGTACTGGGGTGTACGCACTACCCTCTGTGTAGCACCTTACGGTCAGATGCCGAGCAGTTGCCATACCAGGCGGTGATGTAACCGGTCAGGATGCTCTCGATGATGCAGCTGTAGATCCTTTTGAGGATCTGGGGACCCATGCCAAATCTTGGGGGAATAGGTTTTGTCGTGCCCTCTTTATTACTGTCTTGGTATGTTTGGACCATTATAGTTTGTTGGTGATGTGGACGCCAAGGAACCCACTCAATCCGCTCCACTACAGCCCCGTCGATGTTAATGGGGGCCTGTTCAGCCCGCCTTTTCCTGTACTCCACGATCAGCTCATTTGTCTTGCAAACACTGAGGGAGAGGTTGTTGTCCTGGCACCACACTGCCAGTTCTCTGACCTCCTCCCTATAGTCCGTCTCATCGTTGTCGGTGATCAGGCCTACCACTGTTGTGTCGTCAGCAAACTTAATGATGGTGTTGGAGTCGTGTTTGGCCACGCAGTCGTGGGTGAACAGGGAGTACAGGAGTGGACTAAGTACACACCCCTGTGAGGGGCCCCAGTGTTAAGGATCAGCGTGGCAGATGTGTTGTTGCCTACTCATACCACCTGGGGGTGGCCCGTCAGGATGTCCAAAATCCAGTTGCAGAGGGAGGTGTTTAGTTCCAGAGTCCTTAGCTTAGTGATGAGCTTCGTGGGCACGATGGTGTTGAACGCTGAGCTGTAGTCAATGAACAGCGTTCTCACATAGGTGTTCCTTTTGAAAGGGCAGTGTGGAGTGTGATTGGGATTGCGTCATCTGTGGATCTGTTTGGGCGGTATGCGAATTGGAGTGGGTCTAGGGTGTCCGGGAGGATGCTGTTGATGTGAGCCATGACCAGCCTTTCAAAGCAGTTCATGGCTACCGACGAGTGCTACAGGGCGGTAATCATTTAGGCAGGTTTCCTTGTGCACATGGACTATGGTGGTCTGCTTGAAACATGTAGGTGTTACTGACTCCTCGGTCAGGGAGAGGTTGAAGATGTCAGTGAAGACACTTGACAGTTGGTCCGCACATGCTTTGAGTACACATCCTGGTATTCTGTCTGGCCCAGCGGCTTTGTGAATGTTGACCTGTTTAAGTTTTTTTTTCATATTAACTACCGAGAGCGTTATCACACAGTCACCCAGAACAGCTGGTGCTTGCGTGCATGCTTCAGTGTTGCTTGCCTCGAAGCGAGCATAAAAGGCATTTAGCTCATCTGGTAGGCTCGCGTCACTGGGCAACTCGCGTCAGAGTTGCCCTTTGTTGTCCATAATAGTTTTCAAGCCCTGCCACATCTGACGAGGGTCAGAGCCGGTGTAGTAGAATTCAATCTTAATCCTGTATTGATGCTTTGCTTGTTTGATGGTTTGTCTGAGGGCATAGCGAGATTTCTTATAAGCGTCTGGATTATTCTCCTGCTCCTTGAAAGCAGCAGCTCTAGCCTTTAGCTCGATGCAGATGTTACCTGTAATCCATGGCTTCTGGTTGGAATATGTACGTACAGTCACTGTGGGGACGACATCGTCGATGCACTTATTGATGAAGCCAGTGACAGGTGGTATACTCCTCATTGCCATTGGATGAATCCTGGAACATATTCCAGTCTGTGCTAGCAAAACAGTTCTGTAGAGTAGCATCCGCGTCATCTGACCACTTCCGTGTTTAGCGAGTCACTGGTACTTCCTGCTTTAGTTTTTGCTTGTACTCAGGAATCCGGAGGATAGAATTATGGTCAGATTTGCCAAATGGAGGGCGGGGGAGAGCTTTGTATGCATCTCTGTGTGGAGTAAAGGTGGTCTAGGAATTTGTTAACTCTGGTTGCACATATGACATGCTGGTAATAATTTGGTAAAACTGATTTAAGTTTGCCTGCATTAAAGTCCCTGGCCACTAGGAGTGCCGCTTCTGGGTGAGCATTTTCTTCTTTGCTTATGGCCTTATAGAGTTGGTTGAGAGCGGTCTTAGTGCCAGCTTCGTTCTGTTGTGGTAAATAGACGGCTATGAATATTATAGATGAGAACTCTCTTGGTAGATAGTGTGGTCTACAGCTTATCATAAGGTACTCTACCTCAAAACAAATGTTATTTTTTTCTACTCTCTCTCTAGACATTAGTTCCCTGTATCTGTGTGGACTTGTATGAGTGATACATGCTTAGTCAACTGAACCAGAAATGATGCCGGTTCATCCGTGGGTGTGTACTCTAATTTCTAGGATCTTACATATTCCCAGAACTTTCCTTTTAAGGTTTAAATGTCTTCTATGTAACCTCGCGGGTCATGCAAACCATTCCACAGAGAAGGTTAACATTGCCAGAGTGCATTGCTAACATGTTTGGCTGTGTATTTTTCATTTTTCTGACACATTCTACACAGCGGGAACTCCCTGGTTAAACTGAAGTCACCTACCTGTTGTTTTTCTGTGCTGCTCCATATCTCTACACGTTCTCCCATGGAACTCTGTAGCAGGCTGAGCTCGGACATCTCCCTCCCTTTCCCCTCTTGTCTTCTCAGTCGGGCGACCCCCCCCCCCCCCCCCCCCCAGACATTTGGAACAGCACAAATAAATAATCATAACATTTAAAACTATAGAAACATATAAACAAAAATATAAGACTCATAAATATCAAAAAGAAGTAACAAAGACAAATAAAAACAAATTGTAGTATATAAAAGAGAATATAATTATTACACTACCTACCTCTGGCTTCTAGTGGGGAGACCTGAGGTCAACCTACCCCTACTTCCCCTACCTCGGGCTTCCAGTGGGGAGACCTGAGGTCAACCTACCCCTACTCCCCCTACCTCGGGCTTCCAGTGGGGAGACCTGAGGTCAACCTACCCCCACTCCCCTACCTTGGGCTTCCAGTGGGGAGACCTGAGGTCAACCTACCCCCACTCCCCTACCTTGGGCTTCCAGTGGGGAGACCTGAGGTCAACCTACCCCCGCCCCCCTACCTTGGGCTTCCAGTGGGGAGACCTGAGGTCAACCTACCCCCGCCCCCCTACCTCGGGCTTCCAGTGGGGAGACCTGAGGTCAACCTACCCCCACTCCCCTACCTCGGGCTCCCAGTGGGGAGACCTGAGGTCAACTTACCCCCGCCCCCCCTCCCCATCTCATACTGGGCCGCTGCCCATGTCGCATATGCCTAAATCTGCCACTGGTGTCTGTCTATCTGTCTCTGTCTGTCTTTGTATTTCATGCATGGGGATTTTCGGTCAGTGATGAGCACAGCACTGACTCCCAGGTGCCCTGATACCAACTCAAAGCAGTACAGTAGACCGTAGCAGGAGTCTTGATTATGCTGACATGGCATGTCTGTGCTATTCCACCCACCCTACCATGACATGGCATAAAGGCCCTGCCCTCTTGTCCTCAATTACACCTCCATCAGAGAGGACTTCTGCCAAGCCTGTTCCTATCGGGAGCCCCAAGGCACTGCATCTCAGTGCTAGAGGCATCACTCCAGACCCTGGTCCGATTCCAGGCTGTGATTGGGAGTCCCATAGGGCGGCGCACAATTGGCCCAGCATCGTCCGAGTTAAGGTTTGGCCTGGGTAGGCTGTCATTGTAAATAAGAATTTGTTCTTAACTGACGTGCCTAGTTAAGTAAAGGTTAAATAAAATAAATGAAAAATTCCATCCATCAACTACTGTGTGCTACCTGGAACCGACGGGGCAGAAAAGACAAACGTTCCCAACCACAGTTTCCGTTAAACTGGAATCTGCCTCTGGTTAGGCTAGGTGACTTTCTCAGGTGTTGTGGGTGTAGCCCATGTTGGGATGAGCAGATAGGAGTACAATGATGTTGGCCCTACATGCTGATCTAAGGTCTGTTTAGTGTTTTTCTCCCTAATGGTGAAGGTTAGGAATTAAGGGTGGTAAGCTGATCCTAGATCTGTGCCTGAAAGGCTGACTTCTAGCGTGATGCATCCTGATGATTTGCAGGGAGCCTATCAGGAGTCATGGCCTGACACATCAGTGCTCTGCCCCGCCGCATCACCTGATTGGCCAGGTGTCAAACAAGAAATGATTCATATGAGAGCAGATATTAACACACACTCTCTCAAACATACACTACCGTTCAAAAGTTTGGGGTCACTAAGAAATGTCCTTGTTTTGAAAGAAAAGCACATTTCTGTCCACTAAAATAACATCAAATTGATCAGAAATACAGTGTAGACATTGTTAATGTTGTAAATGACTATTGTAGCTGGAAACGGTTGAATTTTTTGGGAATATCTACATAGATGTACAGAGGCCTATTTTCAGCAACCATCACTCCTGTGTTCCAATGGCACGTTGTTTTAGCTAATCCAAGTTTATCATTTTAAAAGGCTAATTGATCATTAGAAAACCCTTTTGCAATTATGTTAGCACAGCTGAAAACTGTTGTTCTGATTAAAGAAGCAATAAAACTGGCCTTCTTTAGACCAAATTAATTACTTAAAAATCATACAATGTGATTTTCTGGATTTTTGTTTTAGATTCCGTCTCTCACAGTTGAAGTGTACCTACGATAAAAATGACAGACCTCTACATGCTTTGTAAGTTGGAAAACCTGCTAAATTGGCAGTGTATCAAATACTTGTTCTCCCCACTGTATATATATATAAAAATCGGCCGATTAAACAGGATCAGTTTTTTTTTGGTCCTCGACCTCTAGTACTATTTAATGAAGCTGCCAGTTGAGGACAGTATATACAAATTATATGAGTAATGTAAGATATTTAAACATTGTTTAAAGTGACTAGTGATCCATTTGATCTAGTGGCCAGATATTGGGTCTCAATGTAGTCAGCAGCCTACCTCTGAGTTAGTGATTGCTGTTTAGCAGTCGGATGGCCTTGAGATAGAAGCTGTTCTTCAGTCTCTTAGCCCAGCTTTGATGCACCTGTGGGTCCCCAGTGTTGAGGCTCAGCGAGGTGGGGACGTTGTTTCCTGCCTTCACCACCTGCGGGGCAGAACGTTCAGGACCCAATTGCACAGGGTGGGGTTGAGACCCAGGGCCTCCAGCTTAATTATGAGCTTGGAGGGTACTATGTTGTTGAGTGCTGAACTGTAGTCAATGAACAGCATTCTTACATAGGCATTCCTGTTGTCCAGATGGGATAGGGCAGTGTGATGGCTATTGCATCATCCGGCCGGTAATGTGGAGGTGATATGATCCTTGACTAGTCTCTCAAAGCACTTCATGATGACAGAAGTGAGTGCTACGGGGTGGTAGTCATTTAGTTCAGTTATCTTTGCCTTCTTGGGTACAGGGACAATGGTGGCCATCTTGAAGCATGTGGGGACAGCAGACTTGGATAGGGAGCGATTGAATATGTCTGTAAACACACCAGCCAACTGGTCTGTGCATGCTCTGAGTATGCAGCTAGGGATGCTGTCTGGACCGGCAGCCTTGCGAGGGTTAACACGTTTAAATGTCTTACGTCGGTCACGGGGAGGGGGGGCAGTCCTTGTTAACGGGCCGCGACGGTTACATTGTATTATCCTCAAAGCGGGCAAAGAAGGTGTTTAGTTTGTCTGGAGGCGTGATGTTGGTGTCCTTGACGTGGCTGGTTTTCTTTTTGTAGTCTGATTGTCTGTAGTCCCTGCCACATACGTCTCATGTCTGAGCCGTTGAATTGCAACTCCACCTTGGCATTTCGCTTGTTTGATTGCCTTGCGGAGGGAATAGTTACACGGTTTATATTCAGACGTATTCTCAGACCTCTTTCCATGGTTAAATGCAGTGGATTGCTCTTTCAGTTTTGCGTGAATGCTGCCATCCATCCACGGTTTCTGGTTAGGGTAGGTTTTAATAGTCACAGTGGGTACAACATCTTGCCATTTCTGCCGGTGTCTTGGAGCTAGAATCAGGATCATGTATACTGTGCTAATGACTACTCACAAAAAGAGCAAAGGAGAACATTGTACAATACGGTGAACTGAGCAAACAAGGCATTTGTGGTCCATGGGTGCCGCCATCTTTTTGGTACTCCGCTATTGTGATGTCATCACATGCAAATGTAATTGTATTCTTTTGATTTAGAATGGCCATGAAATAGAATGGATGTAAAGTGTTTCAAATCAACAATCTAATGTTGTAGTAGTGTCATACATGTAGCCTGTACTTGGCAGCTAAAAGCTGAATTGCAATACACAAAACAACAACATCTTGAATTGCTTGAAAAGTATCATACAAGCATGAAGTCTCTAGATTCAGAGGGTGCCACTGCTTGGTTAACGCATCTACCTGCATTGCTGGCAACCCGAGCTGGGTGGGTGGTAGTCGAGCTGGGGGGTTGGTAGTCGAGCTGGGTGGGTGGTAGTCGAGCTGGGGGGGTGGTAGTCGAGCTGGGGGGGTGGTAGTCGAGCTGGGGGGGTGGTAGTCGAGCTGGGGGGGTGGTAGTCAAGCTGTGTGGGTGGTAGTCAAGCTGGGGGGGGTGGTATTCGAGCTGGGGGGGTGGTAGTCGAGCTGGGGGGGTGGTAGTCGAGCTGTGTGGGTGGTAGTCAAGCTGGGGGGGGTGGTAGTCGAGCTGGGTGGGTGGTAGTCGGGTGGGTGGTAGTCGAGCTGGGTGGGTGGTAGTCGAGCTGGGTGGGTGGTAGTCGAGCTGGGGGGTTGGTAGTCGAGCTGGGTGGGTGGTCGTCGAGCTGGGTGGGTGGTAGTCGAGCTGGGTGGGTGGTAGTCGAGCTGGGTGGGTGGTAGTCGAGCTGGGTGGGTAGCAGCCGAGTTGGGACAGGGTTGGTAATTGAGGTGATGGAGTTGTCTCGCTGGAGTTGTCCTCAGATGTTGTTCTCAGCCCTCTGTAGCCACTGAACAAATAATCCACTAGTGACGTGTAGCACCCACTTGAGTGATGCTTTTTCTGCTGGCAATACGGGTGCTAAAAGCTCCCCACACATCATTCAGAGTACTAGTCATCTTCACAGTGAGGCAGCCCTCTGCCAGCTCAGCACTGCAGTCCTCTCACGCTCTGGGTGGTGAAACAAGAATCTGGCTAGCTAAGCAAACCAAACAAATTGAGCTGCCGTCACTTCTGCAGTTCCGGTGCGCAAGACAGGTAGATATATTGGATCAAAATTAAATTAGTTATCAAAAACAAAAAGCACCTAAAATCAACTAATTATGTGGAATATCTACAGGAGCTCTCAGCCTATGCTGCCAATACGGCCTCATGAGACTTGTCAACCACACATTCTAAATGGACACATTCAAATCAAATCAGAGTTTATTTGTCACATGCGCTGAATAGATAAAGTGTACACCTCACTGTGAAATGCTGACTTACAAGCCCTTAACCAACAGTGCAGTTCAAGAAGAGTTTACCAAATAAACTAAAGTAAAAAATAAAAAGCAACAAAATAACGAGGCTGTATACAGGGGGTACCGAGTCAGTGTGCAGGGGTGCAGGGGTACAGGTTACAGGTTAGTTGAGGTAACTTGTACATGTAGGTAGGGGTTAAGTGACTGCATAGATAATAAACAGCGAGTAGCAGCGGTGTACAAAACAAATGGGGGGGGGGGGGGGGGGTCAATGTAAATACTCTGGTGTCCATTTGATTAATTGTTCAGCTTTATAACTTTACAACTGACATTCTACCACATTCCCTTTGTTTGATTGGCATCCTGTCATGTTCAAATACAGTTGAAGTCGGAAGTTTACATACACCGTAGCCAAATACATTTAAACTCCGTTTTTCACAATTCCTGACATTTAATCCTAGTAAAAATGCCCTGTCTTAGGTCAGTTAGGATCACCACTTTTATTTTAAGAATGTGAAATGTCAGAATAATAGTAGAAAGAGTGATTTCTTTCAGCTTTTATTTCTTTCATCACATTCCCAGTGGGTCGGAAGTTTACATCCACTGAATTAGTATTTGGTAGCATTGCCATTAAATTGTTTGACTTGGGTCAAATGTTTTGGGTAGCCTTCCACATGTTCCCACAATAAGTTGGATGAATTTTGGCCCATTTCTCCTGACAGAGCTGGTGTAACTGAGTCAGGTTTGTAGGCCTCCTTGCCCGCACACTTTTTCAGTTCTGCCCACAAATGTTCTATAGGATTGAGGTCAGGGCTTTGTGATGGCCAGTATGTTGACTCTGTTGTCCTTAAGCCAATTTGAACACATGTATTGTGTAACATGAAGTCCTATGAGTGTCATCTGATGAAGATGATCAAAGGTTATTGATGAATTTGATCTCTATTTGTGATTTTTGTGACTCTGGCTGGAAAAAATGGCTGTGTTTTTCTGTGGCTATGTGGTGACCTAACATAATCGTTTGTGGTGCTTTTGCAGTAAAGCATATTTGAAATCGGACGCTGTGGTGGGATTAACAACAAGATTAGCTTTAAAATGGTATGAGATACATGTATGTTTGAGGAATTTTAATTTTGAGATTTTTGAAGTTTTGAAATTGGCGCCCTGCACTTTCACTGGCTGTTGTCATATCGCTCCCGTTAACGGGATTGCAGCCATAAGAAGTTTTAAAGGCACAGTCAACTTAGTGTATGAAATCTTCTGAATCACTGGAATTGTTTACAGTCAATTATAAGTGAAATAATCTGTCTGTAAACAATTGTTGGAACAATTGCTTGTGTCATGCACAAAGTAGATGTCCTAACCAGCTTGCCAAAACTATAGTTTATTAACAAGACATTTGTGGAGTGGTTGAAAAACAAGTTTTAATGACTCCAGCCTAAGTGTAAATACATTTCCGACTTCAACTGTATTTCATTTGATTCACAATTGCCAGCTCTCCTTGCTGCCCTCTGAAAAGGGTTTCTCCTGATCCATTTCATGCTACACTTTGCAATATAATGAATAGAACGTGCTTCCCCATTCAAGTCAATGATGGCATAATGGGTGGACTGGCGGCCATTGCGAGTGTACCCATATGAGAAAAGCAGGACGTAAAAGCAGGAAGTGTACCCATCAATCTGTGCTGTGATTTGTTGAATAAACTTTACAACTGATATTACAAAAAATGCATTCCATTGCATTGCCCCCTTCCCCTTTCCCTCTTCAAAAGGACCAAAATCAAATAAAATAAAATGTATTTATATAGCCCTTCGTACATCAGCTGATATCTCAAAGTGCTGTACAGAAACCCAGCCTAAAACCCCAAACAGCAAGCAATGCAGGTGTAGAAGCACGATAGCTACGAAAAACTCCCTAGAAAGGCCAAAACCTAGGAAGAAACCTAGAGAGGAACCAGGCTATGTGGGGTGGCCAGTCCTCTTCTGGCTGTGCCGGGTGGAGATTATAACAGAACATGGCCAAGATGTTCAAATGTTCATAAATGACCAGCATGGTCAATAATAATAAGGCAGAACAGTTGAAACTGGAGCAGCAGCACGGCCAGGTGGACTGGGGACAGCAAGGAGTCATCATGTCAGGTAGTCCTGGGGTATGGTTCTAGGGCTCAGGTCCTCTGAGAGAGAGAGAAAGAAAGAGAGAAGGAGAGAATTAGAGAACGCACACTTAGATTCACACAGGACACCGGATAGGACAGGAGAAGTACTCCAGATATAACAAACTGACCCTAGCCCCCCGACACATAAACTACTGCAGCATAAATACTGGAGGCTGAGACAGGAGGGGTCAGGAGACACAATGGAAATAAGCTGTTAAGCTTTATTGTGTTATCCTTGATGATTTTCTTAAATTGTATGCAGAGGCGTCACCAGCTGGAGCACTCTTATGTATGGATTTTACAAATGGTCAAATAAATTCAATCACATCAGTTAGCATCATTTGAATGAACATTTTACATCACCATGGGAATGATTGCATCACAATACCAGGCAGCCATTGCGAGTGTACCCATGAGTTAATAACCAATCAAATTGCCAGGGTGAGATGTTCCATGCCCCTTCTATTCATTCTATATCTATGGTCCTACACACCCCTCCTTCATATTTTGACACACTCTAAGACCACTCTGTGGCCCAGGGACAAACGGCTGTTCCTCTCGCCCCAAGCGGTCCGTCTTTCATGCTAATATAGAAGTCAGATCTGAAATTATCACAGTTTCAGTGTGTGGCGGTCAGATCTCATCATGGCTCCATGCGTAAAAACAATTAAACCTCCTCCCTCCTCGGCCCTCCTCCACCCACAACAATCACTCTAGGACGTGTGAGGTGAAATTGAGCAAGAAATTATCCGTTTTCTAAATCACTTCTCTCCTCTCACATAACATTCATTTCATTCTTTCTCTTTGTCCCTTTCCTCGTTTAGCTTCTACTTTAACAGGTCCCAACCAAATCCCTCGCTTCTTCTCCTTTCCTCCAGCCTCTTTTCTCATCTCTCTCTCTGTCGTCATTCTTCCAACAGGACTTCTCTGTTGCGTGTGAATGCTCTCTGAACGGCCTGCTTTCTTCCCTTTCAGGCTGGATGGCATTGTTGCTGCCTACTGTGGGTTGGCTGTATTTATTTAGTGGTAATTGGTGTGTGGATGAGTGGAGTAATGAGGTGCATCCACACTTGGCTGCTCCCCTCTGAGAGAGACAGACTGCGGGATGGAGGAAGACTGCTGCAGGCCTGTACCACTCTGCTGTCTGTTCCAGTCCCAGACATCCAGGCTGATCAGAATGCCTGTTTCATACCCAGGTGGACAAACCCAATATCAAATCAAATCAGTTTATTTGTCACGTGCGCCGAATACAACAGGTGTGGACCTTACAGTGAAATGCTTACTTACAGGCTCTAACCAATAGTGCAAAAAAGGTATTAGGTGAATAATAGGTAGGTAAAGAAATAAAAACAACAGTAAAAGGACAGTGAAAAATAACAGTAGAGAGGCTGTATACAGTAGCGGCTATATACAGTAGAGGCTATATACAGTAGAGAGGCTATATACAGTAGAGAGGCTATATACAGTAGAGAGGCTATATACAGTAGAGAGGCTATATACAGTAGAGGCTATATACAGTAGAGAGGCTATATACAGTAGCGGGTATATACAGTAGAGGCTCTATACAGTAGCGGCTATATACAGTAGAGAGGCTATATACAGTAGAGAGGCTATATACAGTAGAGAGGCTATATACAGTAGAGGCTATATACAGTAGAGGCTATATACAGTAGAGAGGCTATATACAGTAGAGGCTATATACAGTAGAGGGGCTATATACAGTAGAGAGGCTATATACAGTAGTGAGGCTATATACAGTAGAGGCTATATACAGTAGAGAGGCTATATACAGTAGAGGGGCTATATACAGTAGAGAGGCTGTATACAGTAGAGAGGCTATATACAGTAGAGGCTATATACAGTAGAGAGGCTATATACAGTAGAGGCTATATACAGTAGAGGCTATATACAGTAGAGAGGCTATATACAGTAGAGGCTATATACAGTAGAGGCTATATACAGTAGAGAGGCTGTATACAGTAGAGAGGCTATATACAGTAGAGAGGCTATATACAGTAGAGGCTATATACAGTAGTGAGGCTATATACAGTAGTGAGGCTATATACAGTAGAGGCTATATACAGTAGAGAGGCTATATACAGTAGAGAGGCTATATACAGTAGAGGCTATATACAGTAGAGAGGCTATATCCAGTAGAGGCTATATACAGTAGAGAGGCTATATACAGTAGTGAGGCTATATACAGTAGTGAGGCTATATACAGTAGTGAGGCTATATACAGTAGAGAGGCTATATACAGTAGAGAGGCTATATACAGTAGAGAGGCTATATACAGTAGAGGCTATATACAGTAGAGAGGCTATATACAGTAGAGAGGCTATATACAGTAGTGAGGCTATATACAGTAGTGAGGCTATATACAGTAGAGAGGCTATATACAGTAGAGAGGCTATATACAGTAGAGAGGCTATATACAGTAGAGAGGCTATATACAGTAGAGGCTATATACAGTAGAGGCTATATACAGTAGAGGCTATATACAGTAGAGAGGCTATATACAGTAGTGAGGCTATATACAGTAGTGAGGCTATATACAGTAGTGAGGCTATATACAGTAGTGAGGCTATATACAGTAACGAGGCTATATACAGTAGAGAGGCTATATACAGTAGTGAGGCTATATACAGTAGAGGCTATATACAGTAGTGAGGCTATATACAGTAGTGAGGCTATATACAGTAGAGAGGCTATATACAGTAGAGAGGCTATATACAGTAGTGAGGCTATATACAGTAGAGGCTATATACAGTAGTGAGGCTATATACAGTAGAGGCTATATACAGTAGAGAGGCTATATACAGTAGAGAGGCTATATACAGTAGAGAGGCTATATACAGTAGAGGCTATATACAGTAGTGAGGCTATATACAGTAGAGGCTGTATCCAGTAGAGGCTATATACAGTAGTGAGGCTATATACAGTAGAGGCTATATACAGTAGAAAGGCTATATACAGTAGAGGCTATATACAGTAGAGAGGCTATATCCAGTAGAGGCTATATACAGTAGTGAGGCTATATACAGTAGTGAGGCTATATACAGTAGAGAGGCTATATACAGTAGTGAGGCTATATACAGTAGAGAGGCTATATCCAGTAGAGGCTATATACAGTAGTGAGGCTATATACAGTAGAGAGCCTATATACAGTAGAGGCTATATACAGTAGTGAGGCTATATACAGTAGAGAGGCTATATACAGTAGTGAGGCTATATACAGTAGAGGCTATATACAGTAGAGGCTATATACAGTAGAGGCTATATACAGTAGAGAGGCTATATACAGTAGAGAGTCTATATACAGTAGAGGCTATATACAGTAGTGAGGCTATATACAGTAGAGGCTGTATCCAGTAGAGGCTATATACAGTAGAGAGGCTATATACAGTAGTGAGGCTATATACAGTAGAGGCTATATACAGTAGAGAGGCTATATACAGTAGAGGCTATATACAGTAGAGAGGCTATATCCAGTAGAGGCTGTATCCAGTAGAGGCTATATACAGTAGTGAGGCTATATACAGTAGCGAGGCTATATACAGTAGCGAGGTTATATACAGTAGCGAGGCTATATTCAGTAGAGAGGCTATATACAGTAGAGAGGCTATATACAGTAGAGAGGCTATATACAGTAGCGGCGCTATATACAGTAGCGGCGCTATATACAGTAGCGAGGCTATATACAGTAGCGAGGCTATATACAGTAGCGAGGCTATATACAGTAGAGAGGCTATATACAGTAACGAGGCTATATACAGTAGCGAGGCTATATACAATAGCGAGGCTATATACAGTAGAGAGGCTATATACAGTAGAGAGGCTATATACAGTAACGAGGCTATATACAGTAGCGAGGCTATATACAATAGCGAGGCTATATACAGTAGAGAGGCTATATACAGTAGAGAGGCTATATACAGTAACGAGGCTATATACAGTAGCGAGGCTATATACAGTAGAGAGGCTGTGACCCAGTCCCAGCCTGGCAACAAGCCCATCTCCCAGCAAAACACTGTGACTCAGTCCCAGCCTGGCAACAAGCCCATCTCCCAGCAAAACACTGTGACTCAGTCCCAGCCTGGCAACAAGCCCATCTCCCAGCAAAACACTGTGACTGAGTCCCAGCCTGGCAACAAGCCCATCTCCCAGCAAAACACTGGGACTCAGTCCCAGCCTGGCAACAAGCACATCTCCCAGCAAAACACTCTGACTGAGTTTCAGCCTGGCAACAAGCCCATCTCCCAGCAAAACACTGTGACTCAGCCCCAGCCTGGCAACAAGCCCATCTCCCAGCAAAACACTGTGACTCAGTCCCAGCCTGGCAACAAGCTCATCTCCCAGCAAAACACTGTGACTCAGTCCCAGCCTGGCAACAAGCCCATCTCCCAGCAAAACACTGTGACTCAGTCCCAGCCTGGCAACAAGCTCATCTCCCAGCAAAACACTGTGACTCAGTCCCAGCCTGGCAACAAGCCCATCTCCCAGCAAAACACTCTGACTGAGTCCCAGCCTGGCAACAAGCCCATCTCCCAGCAAAACACTGTGACTCAGTCCCAGCCTGGCAACAAGCTCATCTCCCAGCAAAACACTGTGACTCAGTCCCAGCCTGGCAACAAGCCCATCTCCCAGCAAAACACTGTGACTCAGTCCCAGCCTGGCAACAAGCCCATCTCCCAGCAAAACACTGTGACTCAGTCCCAGCCTGGCAACAAGCTCATCTCCCAGCAAAACACTGTGACTCAGTCCCAGCCTGGCAACAAGCCCATCTCCCAGCAAAACACTGTGACTCAGTCCCAGCCTGGCAACAAGCTCATCTCCCAGCAAAACACTGTGACTCAGTCCCAGCCTGGCAACAAGCCCATCTCCCAGCAAAACACTGGGACTCAGTCCCAGCCTGGCAACAAGCACATCTCCCAGCAAAACACTCTGACTGAGTTTCAGCCTGGCAACAAGCCCATCTCCCAGCAAAACACTGTGACTCAGCCCCAGCCTGGCAACAAGCCCATCTCCCAGCAAAACACTGTGACTCAGTCCCAGCCTGGCAACAAGCTCATCTCCCAGCAAAACACTGTGACTCAGTCCCAGCCTGGCAACAAGCCCATCTCCCAGCAAAACACTGTGACTCAGTCCCAGCCTGGCAACAAGCTCATCTCCCAGCAAAACACTGTGACTCAGTCCCAGCCTGGCAACAAGCCCATCTCCCAGCAAAACACTCTGACTGAGTCCCAGCCTGGCAACAAGCCCATCTCCCAGCAAAACACTGTGACTCAGTCCCAGCCTGGCAACAAGCTCATCTCCCAGCAAAACACTGTGACTCAGTCCCAGCCTGGCAACAAGCCCATCTCCCAGCAAAACACTGTGACTCAGTCCCAGCCTGGCAACAAGCCCATCTCCCAGCAAAACACTGTGACTCAGTCCCAGCCTGGCAACAAGCTCATCTCCCAGCAAAACACTGTGACTCAGTCCCAGCCTGGCAACAAGCCCATCTCCCAGCAAAACACTGTGACTTAGTCCCAGCCTGGCAACAAGTCCATCTCCCAGCAAAACACTGTGACTCAGTCCCAGCCTGGCAACAAGCCCATCTCCCAGCAAAACACTGTGACTCAGCATCTGTCCGGAGAATGAAGAGGGGGCAGATCTGGAGTACATCTCAATGTGCTACACAGGTTTATTCCACCTGTTCTAAGTGAATGTTTGCTTTGATCATTTGGACAGTAGAGAGTCAGTCCTGTTTTTTATTGTGGATTGTAATCAGCACTCATAGCAAACACACCAGAGGCAGACCTTGGCCTGCTTTAGGTTCCAGGTGTGTTGGTGTGTCATATGTTGCAATATAATGTACTGCTCAGCTGTACATACAGTACAGTCTGACAAACCCTCTGTGACAGCACCTGCAGTACCACCCCCCTGTCTAAACTACCCCCCCCAGCCTGATACTGAACACCCCTCCAGCTCCTCTATGGCTTACTCTGACCTCTGATTCAGCTGAGAACACAGCTACCTGGAAGTGGGGCTACTGTAAAAAAACATCTGTTTGAGACCAAGGTCATTCACAGGGGATTACATGTACTCATAACCTCTGTATGAAGCCTCATAAACAGGACACAAAGACCTGTTCAGTTATTATGGGATTATTCATCGCAAAACAGCCACACCCTTCAAATGGCCACCACATACAGCTACTGTAGGTGTCATGGTCAGAGAGGGTATCACATACAGCTACTGTAGGTGTCATGACCAGAGAGGGTATCACATACAGCTACTGTAGGTGTCATGGTCAGAGAGGGTATCACATACAGCTACTGTAGGTGTCATGGTCAGAGAGGGTATCACATACAGCTACTGTAGGTGTCATGGTCAGAGAGGGTATCACATACAGCTACTGTAGGTGTCATGGTCAGAGAGGGTATCACATACAGCTACTGTAGGTGTCATGACCAGAGAGGGTACCACATACAGCTACTGTAGGTGTCATGGTCAGAGAGGGTATCACATACAGCTACTGTAGGTGTCATGGTCAGAGAGGGTATCACATACAGCTACTGTAGGTGTCATGACCAGAGAGGGTATCACATACAGCTACTGTAGGTGTCATGGTCAGAGAGGGTATCACATACAGCTACTGTAGGTGTCATGACCAGAGAGGGTATCACATACAGCTACTGTAGGTGTCATGACCAGAGAGGGTATCACATACAGCTACTGTAGGTGTCATGACCAGAGAGGGTATCACATACAGCTACTGTAGGTGTCATGGTCAGAGAGGGTATCACATACAGCTACTGTAGGTGTCCTGGTCAGAGAGGGTATCACATACAGCTACTGTAGGTGTCATGGTCAGAGAGGGTATCACATACAGCTACTGTAGGTGTCATGACCAGAGAGGGTATCACATACAGCTACTGTAGGTGTCATGACCAGAGAGGGTATCACATACAGCTACTGTAGGTGTCATGACCAGAGAGGGTATCACATACAGCTACTGTAGGTGTCATGACCAGAGAGGGTATCACATACAGCTACTGTAGGTGTCATGACCAGAGAGGGTATCACATACAGCTACTGTAGGTGTCATGGTCAGAGAGGGTATCACATACAGCTACTGTAGGTGTCCTGGTCAGAGAGGGTATCACATACAGCTACTGTAGGTGTCATGACCAGAGAGGGTACCACATACAGCTACTGTAGGTGTCATGGTCAGAGAGGGTATCACATACAGCTACTGTAGGTGTCATGGTCAGAGAGGGTATCACATACAGCTACTGTAGGTGTCATGGTCAGAGAGGGTATCACATACAGCTACTGTAGGTGTCATGACCAGAGAGGGTATCACATACAGCTACTGTAGGTGTCATGGTCAGAGAGGGTATCACATACAGCTACTGTAGGTGTCATGACCAGAGAGGGTACCACATACAGCTACTGTAGGTGTCATGGTCAGAGAGGGTATCACATACAGCTACTGTAGGTGTCATGACCAGAGAGGGTATCACATACAGCTACTGTAGGTGTCATGACCAGAGAGGGTATCACATACAGCTACTGTAGGTGTCATGGTCAGAGAGGGTATCACATACAGCTACTGTAGGTGTCATGACCAGAGAGGGTATCACATACAGCTACTGTAGGTGTCATGACCAGAGAGGGTATCACATACAGCTACTGTAGGTGTCATGACCAGAGAGGGTATCACATACAGCTACTGTAGGTGTCATGACCAGAGAGGGTATCACATACAGCTACTGTAGGTGTCATGACCAGAGAGGGTATCACATACAGCTACTGTAGGTGTCATGGTCAGAGAGGGTATCACATACAGCTACTGTAGGTGTCATGACCAGAGAGGGTATCACATACAGCTACTGTAGGTGTCATGGTCAGAGAGGGTATCACATACAGCTACTGTAGGTGTCATGACCAGAGAGGGTATCACATACAGCTACTGTAGGTGTCATGGTCAGAGAGGGTATCACATACAGCTACTGTAGGTGTCATGGTCAGAGAGGGTATCACATACAGCTACTGTAGGTGTCATGACCAGAGAGGGTACCACATACAGCTACTGTAGGTGTCATGGTCAGAGAGGGTATCACATACAGCTACTCTAGGTGTCATGGTCAGAGAGGGTACCACATACAGCTACTGTAGGTGTCATGGTCAGAGAGGGTATCACATACAGCTACTGTAGGTGTCATGGTCAGAGAGGGTATCACATACAGCTACTGTAGGTGTCATGACCAGAGAGGGTATCACATACAGCTACTGTAGGTGTCATGACCAGAGAGGGTATCACATACAGCTACTGTAGGTGTCATGACCAGAGAGGGTATCACATACAGCTACTGTAGGTGTCATGACCAGAGAGGGTATCACATACAGCTACTGTAGGTGTCATGGTCAGAGAGGGTATCACATACAGCTACTGTAGGTGTCCTGGTCAGAGAGGGTATCACATACAGCTACTGTAGGTGTCATGGTCAGAGAGGGTATCACATACAGCTACTGTAGGTGTCATGACCAGAGAGGGTATCACATACAGCTACTGTAGGTGTCATGGTCAGAGAGGGTATCACATACAGCTACTGTAGGTGTCCTGGTCAGAGAGGGTATCACATACAGCTACTGTAGGTGTCATGACCAGAGAGGGTACCACATACAGCTACTGTAGGTGTCATGGTCAGAGAGGGTATCACATACAGCTACTGTAGGTGTCATGACCAGAGAGGGTATCACATACAGCTACTGTAGGTGTCATGGTCAGAGAGGGTATCACATACAGCTACTGTAGGTGTCCTGGTCAGAGAGGGTATCACATACAGCTACTGTAGGTGTCATGGTCAGAGAGGGTATCACATACAGCTACTGTAGGTGTCATGACCAGAGAGGGTATCACATACAGCTACTGTAGGTGTCATGACCAGAGAGGGTATCACATACAGCTACTGTAGGTGTCATGACCAGAGAGGGTATCACATACAGCTACTGTAGGTGTCATGACCAGAGAGGGTATCACATACAGCTACTGTAGGTGTCATGGTCAGAGAGGGTATCACATACAGCTACTGTAGGTGTCCTGGTCAGAGAGGGTATCACATACAGCTACTGTAGGTGTCATGACCAGAGAGGGTACCACATACAGCTACTGTAGGTGTCATGGTCAGAGAGGGTATCACATACAGCTACTGTAGGTGTCCTGGTCAGAGAGGGTATCACATACAGCTACTGTAGGTGTCATGACCAGAGAGGGTATCACATACAGCTACTGTAGGTGTCATGGTCAGAGAGGGTATCACATACAGCTACTGTAGGTGTCATGACCAGAGAGGGTATCACATACAGCTACTGTAGGTGTCATGACCAGAGAGGGTATCACATACAGCTACTGTAGGTGTCATGACCAGAGAGGGTACCACATACATTCAACACTGTCTGTCTGATTTAAACTTTAGTAAGTAGGTTACTTGCCCATGGCTCCGTCTCAATGTTTTAATTACCATAATAATGCTTCACAATTAACACCCAGCCAGTGCTGTGGGTCAGACAATAGCAGGTGTGTTTCAGGCTAAATGTGGGAACAGAAAAACACACAAGGCCATGTATGGTGGTTTCAGGAGCTTGGGGGTGTGGCGAGAATGGAAGGCAGTGAATCTTTTGACAAGGTGGCCGAGGTGATGCCTCATTCCCTCTGACATCGTTGTACACCCTAAAGGTGACTGGATGTGTCCATCTACCCAGGGTGCACCTCTCCTAGCTGTGGCTAAATTTACACAGCCCAGCCACCTGCCCATAGGGAGGGAGGTAGAGAGGATGGATGGAGGAAGGGAGGTGTAGAGATGGAGCGATTGGAGGCTCAGGGGGAAGAGTAAATCAGGGTTATTCTGTCTGGTTCTGTCTGGTTTTCAGAGTGTATTATTTTGTCTGGGAAGTGTTGTAGTTTACAGCAAGGTAAACCTCGTCTAGCTATTCCTATGTTAGGTGGAGCCTTGCTGTTAACAACAATTTCATGACTTAAATCTGTACTTCAATTATTCCATTTCCACATATGTATCATTGCACCTTTGGAACTATTTTCCATCTCTCTTTCTGCCTTAGTTTACACCCTGTAACTCCGCCCTGCCTTAGTTTAAACCCTGTAACTCCGTCCTGCCTTAGTTTACACCCTGTAACTCCACCCTGCCTTAGTTTACACCCTGTAACTCCGCCCTGCCTTAGTTTACACCCTGTAACTCCGCCCTGCCTTAGTTTACACCCTGTAACTCCGTCCTGCCTTAGTTTACACCCTGTAACTCTGTCCTGCCTTAGTGTACACCCTGTAACTCCGCCCTGCCTTAGTGTACACCCTGTAACTCCGCCCTGCCTTAGTGTACACCTTGTAACTCCGCCCTGCCTTAGTTTACACCCTGTAACTCCGCCCTGCCTTAGTTTACACCCTGTAACTCCGCCCTGCGTTAGTTTACACCCTGTAAGTCCGCCCTGCCTTAGTTTACACCCTGTAACTCTGCCCTGCCTTAGTTTACACCCTGTAACTCCGTCCTGCCTTAGTTTACACCCTGTAACTCCGCCCTGCCTTAGTTTACACCCTGTAACTCCGCCCTGCCTTAGTTTACACCCTGTAACTCCGCCCTGCGTTAGTTTACACCAATGTAACTCCACCCTGTGTTAGTTTACACCCTGTAACTCCGTCCTGCGTTAGTTTACACCTTGTAACTCCGCCCTGCGTTAGTTTACACCCTGTAACTCCATCCTGCGTTAGTTTACACCCTGTAACTCTGTCCTGCCTTAGTGTACACCCTGTAACTCCGCCCTGCCTTAGTTTACACCCTGTAACTCCGCCCTGCCTTAGTTTACACCCTGTAACTCCGTCCTGCCTTAGTTTACACCCTGTAACTCCGCCCTGCGTTAGTTTACACCCTGTAACTCCGTCCTGCGTTAGTTTACACCCTGTAACTCCGCCCTGCGTTAGTTTACACCCTATAACGCCGTTCTGCGTTAGTTTACACCCTGTAACTCCGCCCTGCGTTAGTTTACACCCTGTAACTCCGTCCTGCCTTAGTTTTACACCCTGTAACTCCGTCCTGCCTTAGTTTACACCCTGTAACTCCGTCCTGCCTTAGTTTTACACCCTGTAACTCCGTCCTGCCTTAGTTTACACCCTGTAACTCCACCCTGTGTTAGTTTACACCATATAACTCCGCCCTGCGTTAGTTTACAACCTGTAACTCCGCCCTGCCTTAGTTTTACACCCTGTAACTCCGTCCTGCCTTAGTTTACACCCTGTAACTCCGTCCTGTGTTAGTTTACACCCTGTAACTCCGCCATGCCTTAGTTTACACCCTGTAACTCCTCCCTGCGTTAGTTTACACCCTATAACTCCGCCCTGCGTTAGTTTACACCCTGTAACTCTGTCCTGTGTTAGTTTACACCCTGTAACTCCACCCTGCCTTAGTTTACACACTGTAACTCCGTCCTGTGTTAGTTTACACCCTGTAACTCCGCCCTGCATTAGTTTACACCCTGTAACTCCGTCCTGTGTTAGTTTACACCCTGTAACGCCACCCTGTGTGGAAGTGTGTTGATATCACTGACAGTAGTGATGGTAAATGGACTGGATGCCATCTCCCTAGCTGAGTGTGATCAGGGTTTAGTGGGTTAGTAGAGCACAGCAACCCCAGCTCCCAGTCATCCCAGTGGAACTCTACTACGAGACTAAGAGCTCTTTTCTCATAGCCCTCCTCTCTCCCACAGCTCGCTGTAACTGTTAAAGACAAGACCTCCCCTTTCAGTGTCACTACCCAGAGGAGTAGGGTGGAGTCATACTCCAGGCACTCTGTGCTATGGAAGGTCCCACATGTGATGTCTGTCTCTCTTTTATGGTAACAGGGTTTCCCCTATCAACCATTGTGTGTCATGTGTTTTGGCCATATGTGAACTGACTGAGTAGTACTGTAGCAGTATTAGCAGTAGTACATAGGCTGGATTACTGTAACTAACTACACATTAATGCATCATCCCATTACATGTATCATCACTTTATTTGGGATACATGTATCATCACGTTATTTGTTGGGTCATATTGTAGGGTACTGTAGCTGCATAGTTTAAGATACATCAATAATTGTCATGTTCACTACTTTCATGTCAAATCAAAAGATTGAATCTTCTAAGAAAGACACAGAGGATCTGTGTTTCTAATACAACATATCCCATTTAGCAGACCATTTTATCCTTATCGGCATACATTTTGTACTTATGGCTGGTCCTGGGAATCGAACAGACTGTCCTGGCATTGCAAGAGTCATGCACTACCAGCTGAGCTACTGAGCTACAGAGGACCGTGTTCTACTAACTGAGCTACAGAGGACCGTGTTCTACTAACTGAGCTACAGAGGACCAGGTTCTACTAACTGAGCTACAGAGGACCAGGTATCTACTAACTGAGCTACAGAGGACCGTGCTCTACTAACTGAGCTACAGAGGACCAGGTTCTACTAACTGAGCTACAGAGGACCGGGCTCTACTAACTGAGCTACAGAGGACCGTGCTCTACTAACTGAGCTACAGAGGACCGTGCTCTACTAACTGAGCTACAGAGGACTGTGCTCTACTAACTGAGCTACAGAGGACCGTGCTCCACTAACTGAGCTACAGAGGACTGTGCTCCACTAACTGAGCTACAGAGGACTGTGCTCTACTAACTGAGCTACAGAGGACTGTGCTCTACTAACTGAGCTACAGAGGACGGTGTTCTACTAACTGAGCTACAGAGGACCACGTTCTACTAACTGAGCTACAGAGGACCGTGTTCTACTAACTGAGCTACAGAGGACTGTGCTCTACTAACTGAGCTACAGAGGACTGTGCTCTACTATCTGAGCTACAGAGGACGGTGTTCTACTAACTGAGCTACAGAGGACGGTGTTCTACTAACTGAGCTACAGAGGACCACGTTCTACTAACTGAGCTACAGAGGACCGTGTTCTACTAACTGAGCTACAGAGGACTGTGCTCTACTAACTGAGCTACAGAGGACCAGGTTCTACTAACTGAGCTACAGAGGACCAGGTTCTACTAACTGAGCTACAGAGGACCAGGTTCTACTAACTGAGCTATAGAGGACCAGGTTCTACTAACTGAGCTACAGAGGACCAGGTTCTACTAACTGAGCCTGATTGATGTGGGTACAATACAGAGCCAGAGTTCACACTGTCAGCCTGATAGCCTGTATGTCTTTCTTCAGAGACAGAGTTCACACTGTCAGCCTGATAACCTGTATGTCTTTCTTCAGAGACAGAGTTCATATTGTCAGCCTGATAGCCTGTATGTCTTTCTTCAGAGACAGAGTTCACACTGCCAGCCTGATAGCCTGTATGTCTTTCTTCAGAGACAGAGTTCATATTGTCAGCCTGATAGCCTGTATGTCTTTCTTCAGAGACAGAGTTCACACTGTCAGCCTGATAGCCTGTATGTCTTTCTTCAGAGACAGAGTTCATATTGTCAGCCTGATAGCCTGTATGTCTTTCTTCAGAGACAGAGTTCACACTGCCAGCCTGATAGCCTGTATGTCTTTCTTCAGAGACAGAGTTCACACTGCCAGCCTGATAGCCTGTATGTCTTTCTTCAGAGACAGAGTTCACACTGTCAGCCTGATATCCTGAATGTCAATGTGTCTCTATGGTCCGGCTGGTCTAAATACCACCCTGGTCAATGTGTCTCTGTGGGCCTACTGGTCTGAATACCACCCTGGTCAATGTGTCTCTGTGGGCCTACTGGTCTGAATACCACCCTGGTCAATGTGTCTCTGTGGGCC
This sequence comes from Oncorhynchus kisutch, assembly GCF_002021735.2. NCBI lineage: Eukaryota > Metazoa > Chordata > Actinopteri > Salmoniformes > Salmonidae > Oncorhynchus > Oncorhynchus kisutch. The sequence continues at coordinate 29,407 of NW_022264341.1, forward strand.
GGCTGGTCTAAATACCACCCTGGTCAATGTGTCTCTGTGGGCCTACTGGTCTAAATACCACCCTGGTCAATGTGTCTCTGTGGGCCGGCTGGTCTAAATACCACCCTGGTCAATGTGTCTCTGTGGGCCTACTGGTCTGAATACCACCCTGGTCAATGTGTCTCTGTGGGCCGGCTGGTCTAAATACCACCCTGGTCAATGTGTCTCTGTGGGCCTACTGGTCTAAATACCACCCTGGTCAATGTGTCTCTGTGGGCCGGCTGGTCCAAGTCAGCACCAATGACTGACCGTGGCCTGCATGCCTGTTGCTGTGAATGGGGTTGCTCTGGGCAACACCTTTTCAGCCAGTCCTATGAAGTCCCCAGTATGCTGGTCTTTGTCCCCACAAGGGCTGTCCTCTCAGCCAAAAGGGGCTCCTTTTTTTATGGGGACTATCAACTGCTGATAGATTGCGCCCAGCCATTTTTATTCATGCCACAGTCAATCACATAGACACGCACATACACACTGACCACACACACACTGACCACATACACACTGACCACATACACACTGACCACATACACAGTGTGGTCTTAGACATTCATCCCATAAACAGACACTCCAAGAGACGGTAACACACACACACACACACACACACTCAAACCCTTTATATCCTGATCTCCTGCTCCTCCACATGTCTTCTACAGAAAGGAGCTGTCTGCTGTTCTCCACTACTTCTGTTCCTCCGGACCAGAACATTCCCTCTTAGAACAACCTCCCGCCTCTGCCATCTTCCCCCCCTCTTGTCCTCCACTTCCCCTCTTCCCCCTTTCCCACTCATTCTCCTCAGCCTTCTACCCCATCCCTTCATCTTTACCTCCTCTCCTCTCACCTCCCCATCCCCTCCTCCTCTGTTCCTCTCCTCCTCTGCTGTTGTCTAGACAGCTGAACCTAGCTTGCTATGCCTCATTAGGCTGGTGATCACGCTTCTGAGCATGGATAAAGGACAGGAGTGTGGACTGCTACTTACACACACACACACACAGAGAGCACTCACCTGCCTTGGGATGCTCTCTGACAGCGGTTACCCTATGGATGAAATATCGTCTCTATGGTTGAAAATATCGTCTCTATGGATGAAATATCATCTTGATGGATGAAATATCGTCTCATCCTTTCCTCATCTCCCCTCTCATCCTTTCCTCATCT
>NW_022264342.1:0-5000 GCF_002021735.2 Oncorhynchus kisutch
GTGTGTAGTGTGTAGTGCTGCGTGTGGTAGGTGTGTAGTGTCGTATTGTGCAGTGTGTAGTTGCGTGTGTATGTGTGTGGTGTAGTTTGCGTGTGTTAGTTTGCGTGTGTCGTTTGCGTGTGCCGTGTGTAGTTTTGCGTGTGTAGTGTGTAGTTTGCGTGTGTAGTTTGCGTGTGTAAGTTTGCGTGTGTGTTTGTGTGGGAGGACAATCTTTATTCTATAATTTGACTCTGCTTATCTAGCAGGTTGGGTCTCAGCCAGAGAGACCCACAACAGGAGCCAAAATACTGTTGAAATTCAACTCGGGTGGATACATCTGGGTTATACATTATGAAAGGTCTAATTTTAACAACTTTCTTGTGCATTTTCACACTCTTCCAGCTCAGATGGGTGGAAGTGTTTGACGTCAGGTTCATGCCACTCCGATGGGTTGGGAAGTGTTGAGGTCAGGTCATGCCACTCATATGGGTGGAGTCCAGTGTTGAGTCAGGTCATGCACACTCAGATGGGGTGGAACTGTTGAGTCAGGTCATGACACTCAGATGGGTGGAAACTGTTGAGTCAGGTCATGCCACTCAGATGGGTGGAACTGTTGAGTCAGGTCATGACACTCAGATGGGTGGAACTGTTGAGTCAGGTCATGCCACTCAGATGGGTGGAACTGTTGAGTCAGGTCATGCCACTCAGATGGGTGGAACTGTTGAGTCAGGTCATGCCACTCAGATGGGTGGAACTGTTGAGTCAGGTTATGACACTCAGATGGGTGGAACTGTTGAGTCAGGTCATGACACTCAGATGTCAGATGAGGAAGCAGGGGTATTGAAAATGTATGTGAGACTTCCCACCAATAATGTGTATGTCTACTATGTTATGCTACCACAGTACACACACCAGTGTATTGGGGTATGATTCAAATACCATAGAAAGGGTCCATACACTAGACTGTGTTTGATCCAGTGAAGCATCTCTTAAAACTTTAAATTGACTTTGCAAAGATTTAACTGATGATTTCTCCCCCACTCTTTTCATACAAGATTGATCATGTTGAAACAGTTCCCCAAACACCTTTTGAATTTTAAAAATGTTTCCCAACATGACATCATCAAAATAAAGGTTAAATAAAAAATGCTTGAGATTTTTTCTTCCCCATTCACCGTCCAATCAGATATGCCACAGCTGGCCTGGTGTTCTACCTTCCCAGGGTCTCCAATGTCACCCAGCTCTTCTGCACTCTCTCAGTAGAAGCTCACATCCAAATCAAGACTGGCTGGTATGGGGCAGCAAGGGGAGCTGAACTGATGTCGCTCAGATTCCATTGAAATGACCTTGAGTGTCTCACGCTTTGGAAAAGTGACATGTCTAGTGTAGCAGGCCAGTGATTAGCACTCATTTATGATTTAGCTGATAGATTATTTTTTAGGAAGGTTTTACTTGCACTGACTGTGGGATATGTGGTTGTCTTACCTCTCTTAGTTAAATGCACTGACTGTGGGATATGTGGTTGTCTTACCTCTCTTAGTTGAATGCCCTGACTGTGGGATATGTGGTTGTCTTACCTCTCTTAGTTGAATGCCCTGACTGTGGGATATGTGGTTGTCTTACCTCTCTTAGTTAAATGCCCTGACTGTGGGATATGTGGTTGTCTTACCTCTCTTAGTTAAATGCCCTGACTGTGGGATATGTGGTTGTCTTACCTCTCTTAGTTGAATGCCCTGACTGTGGATATGTGGTTGTCTTACCTCTCTTAGTTGAATGCCCTGATTGTGGGATATGTGGTTGTCTTACCTCTCTTAGTTGAATGCCCTGACTGTGGGATATGTGGTTGTCTTACCTCTCTTAGTTGAATGCCCTGACTGTGGGATATGTGGTTGTCTTACCTCTCTTAGTTGAATGCCCTGACTGTGGGATATGTGGTTGTCTTACCTCTCTTAGTTGAATGCCCTGACTGTGGGATATGTGGTTGTCTTACCTCTCTTAGTTGAATGCCCTGACTGTGGGATATGTGGTTGTCTTACCTCTCTTAGTTGAATGCCCTGACTGTGGGATATGTGGTTGTCTTACCTCTCTTAGTTGAATGCCCTGACTGTGGGATATGTGGTTGTCTTACCTCTCTTAGTTGAATGCCCTGACTGTGGGATATGTGGTTGTCTTACCTCTCTTAGTTAAATGCCCTGACTGTGGGATATGTGGTTGTCTTACCTCTCTTAGTTGAATGCCCTGACTGTAAATTGCTCTGGATAAGAGTGCCTGCTAAATGACCAAACCTAAATGTTAAATATTAATGTGAGAACCTCAGAGACCAGGAAGTAATTACAGTTTTTCTCAGTTGCTTTGGTGCATTTTTCACATCATCCCTGACATGTGCAACATAATAAGTGCATTTCTCAGAACAATTTGTACAAACTGCAATATACAATAGATATGTTTCTAAAGCTAGTCAGTCACTAAAAATCCTTAGTACATCTCTCAAAAGTAAATATTCATGCCAATGATTATATCAGTGTCATTGAGTCATTGTTCACGAACAAGGTCGTCAAAATGTTTAGGCATGTTGTCAATGTAACTGTGTACTTTGACAGTATTACCTGATGTAAACTTAGGCTACAGTTTGGATGACAGTTACTGTATTGAAAAAGCACAAGGCTGCACTTCTATGGCATATATCAATTTCAACAGTACTATTTACATATTACTGTATGTGGGGTATGGATTGAAAGAGACTGGACAGGTAATACTGTCAAAGTACACAGTTACATTGACAACATGCCTAAACATTTTGACAACCTTGTTCGTGAACGATGACTCAATGACACTGATATAATCATTGGCATGAATATTTACTTTTGAGAGATGTACTAAGGATTTTTAGTGACTGACTAGCTTTAGAAACATATCTATTGTATATTGCAGTTTGTACAAATTGTTCTGAGAAATGCACTTATTATTTTGCACATGTTAGGGATGATGTGAAAAATGCACCAAAGCAACTGAGAAAAACTGTAATTACTTCCTGGTCTCTGAGGTTCTCACATTAATATTTAACATTTAGGGGAAAAAAAAGGAAAAAAAGGAAATGAGAAAGAAACACAGGAAACCCCCCCTAAGGCACAACTTTGCCCGCAGCACTGTTGTGCTGTCTCTACACATCCAGACGTTCCTGTCTGTCGGCCCACATATTCTCATCCACATCACACCGGATATTTTCCCTTCCAATGCAACGTGGAAAGAATCTTTTGGAATGCTTTATCCATCCTCTGCAGGCGTCTACTGTGATGTCCTCACATGCTGCATCCATTGCAGCCAGCAGGGTCATCTGTGTGTGTGGCTGACGATCGTACACCTTCCACCTCCATGCTGAAAATAACTCCTCAATCGGGTTAAGGAATGGTGAATAAGGTGGGAGGAATTCTATGAGCATCCTCGGGTGAGTCACAAACCATTCCCTTATGATGTTTGATCGATGGAAACTCACATTATCACAAATGACCACATACTTTAGCAAATCCTCTCTAAACAGACCCCTCTCATCATTAGGGATGAGAACTCTGTAGAGAGTCTCTAAAAAGTTGAGTAGATGCTGGGTGTTGTATGGCCCTATAAGGGGGATATGGGTTAGGACACCATGCTCCGAAATAGCAGCACACATGGTGATATTTCCTCCCCGTTGGCCTGGCAAATCCACAGTAGCTCTGTGACCGATGATATTCCGACCCTGCCTTCTGCATTTGGTCAGGTTGAAGCCAGCCTCGTCCACGTATACAAAGTTGTGAGAGGGTTCACTTGATTCCAACTCCATTATACACTATATCCCAGAGCACACAGTTGAATTTGTTTTGGTAAGGAAGAGTGACATAAAATGTACACATATTGCATGTTCCTTCCACAGCAATGGAAATGTGTGCAGTTTATGCTTACTGTACTATCACTATAAAATGTTGCTGTAAAGTAGTTACATAGATATATGTTTTACCTGTACATACTGGTGCCGTAGCTCCTTAACTCTGTCCTCATTCCTTTGGAATGGTACACGGTACAGCTGTTTCATACTCCTCTGGTTTCTATGCAGCACCCTGTCGATGGTTGAGATGCTAACCGTACGGATGTTTTCAAAGACATCGTTGTCTTCTATAATGGTCCTTTGTATTTCCCTGAGTCTCATGGCATTGTTTGCTCGGACCATGGTGCAAATAGCCTCCTCCTGTTGAGGTGTGAAAAGGCGTCCTCTGCCACCGGTTTGAGGTAATCTTGCAGTCCTATGTGGGGAAAAATGCAGTGATGCATCGCACACTTTCACACAAACTATGCGAACACACATTTGACTGTAAAACATACAGGTGGGTGCATGTAAGGTGCAGTATGTATCTGTATAGAGTATATTTCTGTATGCTGTGAAATACAAGTGGACTACTGTAATATGAAGCATTGTAGGAAGTATACGGTATACTGCTTATATACAGTAACAGTGCACTGTACATTGGTGGACATACCTGTTCTCTCTTCGAAACGTTTGAACTATTGAGGACACGGTTGATCTCCCAATATTCGGCTGCACCCTTCGACCCGCCTCAGCCATTGTAAGGCCATGATTGACAACATGGTCTACAATAGTGGCCCTTATGTCATCAGATATGCGCCTATGTCCTCTTCTGCCTCTTCCTCTGTTTTGCCTTCCACCACACATCCTTGCTCCTCTTCTTCCTCCTCTTGGCTGTTGACCCTGTTCGTTTCCTGGTCCATCCATTATTGGAAAATTGCAACTCTGTGTTGTGGTCTGTCTATATATGCTTGCCAGTTGATTCTTCATGAGATGCACCTTTGAGCAATTTAGACAACTGGTTGATTGTTGGTTGAACTAACACTTTACATTCCTTCATGAGTGAGGGTCAATTTCACCTGCACGATTCATCAATTCACGTTTTTGTACAAAAGGTCTAATAGAAATGTGTAAAACTATGCTTGACAGTTTATGACAAATAGTTCAACAATTGTGCATGTAATGG
>NW_022264342.1:10000-30671 GCF_002021735.2 Oncorhynchus kisutch
TTCAGATGGAAGACAGACAGACAGACACACATTCAGATGGAAAGACAGACAGACACACATTCAGATGGAAAGACAGACAGACACACATTCAGATGGAAAGACAGGCAGACACACATTCAGATGGAAAGACAGACAGACAGACACACATTCAGATGGAAGACTGACAGACACACATTCAGATGGAAAGACAGACAGACAGACACACATTCAGATGGAAGACAGACAGACACACATTCAGATGGAAAGACAGACAGACACACATTCAGATGGAAAGACAGACAGACAGACAGACACACATTCAGATGGAAGACAGACAGACAGACACACATTCAGATGGAAAGACAGACAGACAGACACACATTCAGATGGAAGACAGACAGACAGACACACATTCAGATGGAAGACAGACAGACAGACACACATTCAGATGGAAAGACAGACAGACAGACACACATTCAGATGGAAAGACAGACAGACAGACACCACATGCAGATGGAAAGACAGACAGACAGACACACATTCAGATGGAAAGACAGACAGACAGACACACATTCAGATGGAAAGACAGACAGACAGACAGACACACATGCAGATGGAAAGACAGACAGACAGACACACATTCAGATGGAAAGACAGACAGACAGACACACATTCAGATGGAAAGACAGACAGACAGACACACATTCAGACGGAAAAGACAGACAGACAGATTGATAGATAGATAGATAGATAGATAGATAGATAGAATCTGGCAGTTCGATGGACAAATCTGTGTTTGACAGATGACAGGAGAACACTACCTGCCCCAATACATAGTGCCAACTGTAAAGTTTGGTGGAGGAGGAATAATGGTCTGGGGCTGTTTTTCATGGTTCAGGCTCCTTAGTTCCAGTGAAGGCTCTTTCCTGTTTCAGCATGACAATGTCCCTGTGCACAAGACAAGGACCATACAGAATGGTTTGTCGAGATCAGTGTGGAAGAACTTGACTGGCCTCTACAGAGTCCTGACCTCAACCCCATCGAACACCTTTGGGTTGAATTGGATGCCGACGGCGAGCATGGCTTAATCGCCCCACAATCAGTGCCCGGCCTCACTAATGCTCTTGTGGCTGAATGGAAGCAAGTCCCTGCAGCATTGTTCCAACATCTATTGGAAAGCCTTCCCAGAAGAGTGGAGGTTGTTATCACAGCAAAGGGCGGACCAACTCCATGTTAATACCCATGATTTTGGAATGAGATGTTCGACATGCAGGTCTCCACATACTTTTGGTCATGTAGTCTATGTACAGTACCAGTCAAAAGTTTGGACACACCAAACCTGTTTTGAGTATTTTCCAAACTTTTTATAGTCCCGTACCCCTTCAAACATTCAACCTCTAGCTGCGTACCCCCTCTAGCACCAGGGTCAGCTGTACCCCCTCTAGCACCAGGGTCAGCTCACTCTCAAATGTTGTTTTTTGCCATCGTTGTAAGCCTGCAACACACACACACTATACAATACATTTATTAAACATGAGAATGAGTGTGAGTTTTTGATGAACAAATAAAGTTGTATATGTAAGATGGCTAAATAAAGAGCAAAATGATTGATTATTATTATTTGTGCCCTGCTCAAATTGTGAATAACTCACCACAGGTTAATGAGAAGGGTGTGCTTGAAAGGATGCACATAACTCTGCAATGTTGGGTTGTATTGGAGAGAGTCTCAGTCTTAAATCATTTTCCACACACAGTCTGTGCCTGTATTTAGTTTTCATGCTAGTGAGGGCTGAGAATCCACTCTCACATAGATACGTGGTTGAAAAGGGCATTAGTGTCTTAACAGCGCAATTTGCCAAGGCAGGAAATCTGGCAGTGGCTTCTGAATAAATTCAATTTTCACACAACCGCTTGTTGCAATTTCGATGAGGCTCTCTTGTTCAGATATCGGTAAGTGGACTGTAGGCAGGGCATGAAAGGGATAACGAATCCAGTTGTTTGTGTTGTCAAGTACTTTATAAAATCCTCTTCGGTTGTCCTGGTTTCCAGTGATTTGCAGAAGAGGATGTCTTCCTTAATTGACCCCCCATAAACATAACAGATATATACCAGGAGCTGTACCTGTCCCGCCACGTCTGTTGACTCATCCAGCTGTAACGCATGTAATTCACTGGCTTGTATGCGAAGCAGTAATTGTTTCCACACATCTCCTGCCATGTCACTGATGCGTCGTGAAACAGTGTTGTTTGATGAAGGCATTTTATGTATATTTCTTTTAGGCCTTTTCCCCCAGCATTGTCCCAGCAATATCCGCGGCAGCAGGAAGAATGAAGTCCTCCACAATAGTTTGGGGCTTGCCTGTCCTAGCCACCCGGTAGCTCACCATATAAGACGCTTCTAGCCCCTTCTTATTAATGGTATCTGTTGCTTTCTACTTAATCATAAAATGTCAATTGGAAAGAGGGGAGAATATGCTCTTAATGATGCATTAACTGAGCACTAACACTGTGTGATGTGAACAGAAGAAATGATGCGTCTGTCATTGCACATCTTGAGAAGAGTAGGACTACGCTGCCCTCTGCTGACAGAGAGAGGAGAACACAGATGGGTGTCCTTTCAGATGGGTGTCCTTTCAGATGGGTGTCCTTTCAGATGGGTGTCCTTTCAGATGGGTGTCCTTTCAGATGGGTGTCCTTTCAGATGGGTGTCCTTTCACAGCATCCCATTGCTGATTATTTCCTGCTTGCTTTATTTCAAATATGTTTCAATTTACTTTACACATATTTCATTTCAATAAAATGCCATCAATGAAACGTGTTCATGTGCACATTAAATAAGATTTTCTAAGTAAATAAATGGGGAGTTTTTTTGGGGACATTGAATGAGACCCAGATGTAAAACTGAACATCTGGACAGAGAGGGTCCAAAAATGTTCTATGCCAAATATAAACGACATGACACAAGCAAAACATAGTTATTCTGATATTATTTAGTGTAAACATGTGCCAGTTAGGTTGGGATTGCTTTCATAAAATGTATTCAGATCCTGCTATGAAAAATGCTAATTAATTTGACCTTTAATGCATTTTCTAAAGTAGCCAGATAGAGTACATACAGTAGGCCTATAAACGTTTGTCAAAATTCCTATATTGATTTCTAAAAAAATTCAAATTAATTGCTTTAATTTTCATAATCTGCAGATATGTCACCACAAATAATAGGATTATGTCGAGTATTTTTTATTTTTTTCATAATCAGCAGAGACGTCACTACAATAATAGGATTATGCAGAGTATTGATTTGCCATTTATTATCACCATGTAATAGTTTCTTTACTCCCAGCCAGCAAAATAAAATACAATTTACAATATAGTTATGCTCACACACAGGAGGTATGCAGCAAGCAGTTTTAAAGGTCATTTCATTCTCCAGGGGGTAATAATCAGATCCATTTTCTCTGTCAATTATATCCCTGTCTGTCTTTGTCGCTCAATCTCGCCCACTATAGTGTGTACACGTGCACACACATTCAACGTGCGCGCCTGGCTTGCATACATTTGAACCGAAACCCACCCAGTAGACCACACACCCAGTAGACCACCCACCCAGTAGACCACCCACCCAGTAGACCACCCACCCAGTAGACCACACACCCAGTAGACCACCCACCCAGTAGACCACCCACCCAGTAGACCACACACCCAGTAGACCACCCACCCAGTAGACCACACACCCAGTAGACCACACACTGGCTGATCATTTCGTAAGACTACAGACAGGCATATCCATTCCCCATACATTTGAACCGAAACCCACCCAGTAGACCACACACCCAGTAGACCACCCACCCAGTAGACCACACACCCAGTAGACCACACACCCAGTAGACCACACAACTGGCAGATCATTTCGTAAGACTACAGACAGTCATGTCCATTCCCCATGCATTTGAACCGAAACCCACCCAGTAGACCACCCACCCAGTAGACCACCCACCCAGTAGACCACCCACCCAGTAGACCACACACCCAGTAGACTACCCACCCAGTAGACCACCCACCCAGTAGACCACCCACCCAGTAGACCACACACTGGCTGATCATTTCGTAAGATTACAGACAGGCATATCCCAAACTTTTAACTTCACGTGTGAACTGTTTCTCATGATTTGGAATTCCCCTTCCACTGTTTGTAATTAATAACCCGCTAGAGCCGATTTCTGCAGCCCCACGATACAGCCGATCTGCCAACTTCTGTCTGTAGCCTCCCAAGTATGTAGATATATATATTGTATGGAGATGGTTTTGTGACAAAAAATAAGGGTTTAAATACATGTAAAAAAGATAGTTTCTTGATCTAACTTATATCTCTCAGATGTAGGACTGACACTTCAGAACAAACTTCCTTTACATTTATTGGGGGGACTATCTGTTGTTCCATGTAATGAATCTGTTATTCAATGTTTGTATGGGCTAATAACAGTAAGGCCCAATTCAATGTTTGTATGGGCTAATAACAGTAAGGCCCAATTCAATGTTTGTATGGGCTAATAACAGTAAGGCCCAATTCAATGTTTGTATGGGCTAATAACAGTAAGGCCCAATTCAATGTTTGTATGGGCTAATAACAGTAAGGCCCAATTCAGTGTTTGTATGGGCTAATAACAGTAAGGCCCAATTCAATGTTTGTATGGGCTAATAACAGTAAGGCCCAATTCAGTGTTTGTATGGGCTAATAACAGTAAGGCCCAATTCAATGTTTGTATGGGCTAATAACAGTAAGGCCCAATTCACCGTTTGTATGGGCTAATAACAGTAAGGCCCAATTCACCGTTTGTATGGGCTAATAACAGTAAGGCCCAATTCAATGTTTGTATGGGCTAATAACAGTAAGGCCCAATTCACCGTTTGTATGGGCTAATAACAGTAAGGCCCAATTCACCGTTTGTATGGGCTAATAACAGTAAGGCCCAATTCAATGTTTGTATGGGCTAATAACAGTAAGGCCCAATTCAATGTTTGTATGGGCTAATAACAGTAAGGCCCAATTCAATGTTTGTATGGGCTAATAACAGTAAGGCCCAATTCAATGTTTGTATGGGCTAATAACAGTAAGGCCCAATTCAATGTTTGTATGGGCTAATAACAGTAAGGCCCAATTCAGTGTTTGTATGGGCTAATAACAGTAAGGCCCAATTCAATGTTTGTATGGGCTAATAACAGTAAGGCCCAATTCACCGTTTGTATGGGCTAATAACAGTAAGGCCCAATTCACTGTTTGTATGGGCTAATAACAGTAAGGCCCAATTCAATGTTTGTATGGGCTAATAACAGTAAGGCCCAATTCACCGTTTGTATGGGCTAATAACAGTAAGGCCCAATTCAATGTTTGTATGGGCTAATAACAGTAAGGCCCAATTCAATGTTTGTATGGGCTAATAACAGTAAGGCCCAATTCAATGTTTGTATGGGCTAATAACAGTAAGGCCCAATTCACCGTTTGTATGGGCTAATAACAGTAAGGCCCAATTCACCGTTTGTATGGGCTAATAACAGTAAGGCCCATTCACCGTTTGTATGGGCTAATAACAGTAAGGCCCAATTCACCGTTTGTATGGGCTAATAACAGTAAGGCCCAATTCACCGTTTGTATGGGCTAATAACAGTAAGGCCCAATTCACCGTTTGTATGGGCTAATAACAGTAAGGCCCAATTCACCGTTTGTATGGGCTAATAACAGTAAGGCCCAATTCACCGTTTGTATGGGCTAATAACAGTAAGGCCCAATTCACCGTTTGTATGGGCTAATAACAGTAAGGCCCAATTCACCGTTTGTATGGGCTAATAACAGTAAGGCCCAATTCAATGTTTGTATGGGCTAATAACAGTAAGGCCCAATTCACCGTTTGTATGGGCTAATAACAGTAAGGCCCAATTCAATGTTTGTATGGGCTAATAACAGTAAGGCCCAATTCAATGTTTGTATGGGCTAATAACAGTAAGGCCCAATTCAATGTTTGTATGGGCTAATAACAGTAAGGCCCAATTCAATGTTTGTATGGGCTAATAACAGTAAGGCCCAATTCAATGTTTGTATGGGCTAATAACAGTAAGGCCCAATTCAATGTTTGTATGGGCTAATAACAGTAAGGCCCAATTCACCGTTTGTATGGGCTAATAACAGTAAGGCCCAATTCACCGTTTGTATGGGTGTAATAACAGTAAGGCCCAATTCACCGTTTGTATGGGCTAATAACAGTAAGGCCCAATTCACCGTTTGTATGGGCTAATAACAGTAAGGCCCAATTCACCGTTTGTATGGGCTAATAACAGTAAGGCCCAATTCACCGTTTGTATGGGCTAATAACAGTAAGGCCCAATTCACCGTTTGTATGGGCTAATAACAGTAAGGCCCAATTCACCGTTTGTATGGGCTAATAACAGTAAGGCCCAATTCACCGTTTGTATGGGCTAATAACAGTAAGGCCCAATTCAATGTTTGTATGGGCTAATAACAGTAAGGCCCAATTCACCGTTTGTATGGGCTAATAACAGTAAGGCCCAATTCACCGTTTGTATGGGCTAATAACAGTAAGGCCCAATTCAATGTTTGTATGGGTGTAATAACAGTAAGGCCCAATTCAATGTTTGTATGGGTGTAATAACAGTAAGGCCCAATTCAATGTTTGTATGGGTGTAATAACAGTAAGGCCCAATTCAATGTTTCATCAAATATTTGTTTTATATTTTTGTTTGATACTTGAAGGGGTCTTAATTCTAAATCAAATAGCTAAATGATCCACACACACACACACACACACACACACACACACACACACACAACCTCCTCTGTCCTCCCCTGTCTGTCACTGACCGGCACCATCCCCTCTCCATCAGTAGCTAATGAGTCAGGACGTTTTTCACTTTATCCCCTAATTGGCCCTGTCGAGACTTTTAATGCAAGCACGGCGGGAAATGGCTTCTTAACTACTACATGCTGCCCTTGCCTCCTTCTCCTCCTTCACACCCTCCCTCCCTCCCTCCCTCAATCCATGGGTTTATGTTTTACTATATCTTTTTTTAACAATACAAAACATCCACACACAAATGACAACATACAGACACACACAAACATCCACAACATAACCCCTGCCCAGACCCACCTGCTCACACACTCCCATCTCCCGTGCCCACGTCACTCTCTGTCACATGGCCTCAAACTGGACCCTTTTGTTCCTCTCCATCGCTCACACTTTCAACATTTAGATAATAAAGCATTGGACCTTTCCATTGTGTTAACGGTGGACGATTGGTTGATTTACAGATGATGATTGACAAGAAAAGTGTTCTCATTGCACCCTCACATGCCATGTCTTGAAATATGCAACAGATCAAAAGTACATTTACCTTGTAATACTTCTGACAGACAACTTTCTAACTCCGCTCATAACTTTTGGACTTTATAGCATTTCCAGAAGGCATAGCTTATTGAGTCATTGTTATATTACACTTAAGACAGTGCCAATATCAGTTATTTTTTCCAGCAGATTGTCAGTTGGATAGGCTCATATGAACATCCTTTTCTGACTCAAATAAGCTTCCCTCAAGATTTTTCTGATGTGCAAAAGATTTCAAATAGACATTTCTTGATATGAAACTTTTAAGTTGCATGTATTTGAAAATATCTACATTGGTCAGTCCCAAATAGATTTTTATTTCTGTCATAGAAATACATTTATTTCCTATTACCAAGTTATTAAGGTTTCTATGCCTTTAGTTTTCCATGTGGACCAATTATATAGATGAATTATGAAAAGCTAGCCAAGGATTGTTCCATAGAGTTGTGATGTTGTTTCTGGTAGAACATGTTTCATATTGTTAAAGTGTTCTTAACTATGAAGTTGTTACTATTCTTAGCTTTATCCTTTGAAAATAGACACGTAAAAAGATTTTGGGGATGCGCATGCACATCTTCAATATATACCATTGTCACTCTTTAGTGTATTTAATGTCGCAAGTAAAAGCCCTTGATGGCAAGTTGATACATTTCAGGAGATCATCAGAAAATAAGTTGAGTTTATATTAATGTTTACCAATACTGATACCGGTTACGTTTGGGTCCTGTCTAATTCTTTCTGCAAGCGGTTCAATTGCCAGTGCAAACAGGATAGGGGAGTGAGGACATCCCTGTCTTGTGCTTCTTTCTAAAGCAGTTTCATCAGTTCATGTATTATTTGTGTGTGTTTTTGCTTTAGGACATTTATATAATAGTTTTATAAAATTAATTATTTCAGTTGGAAAGTTGAAAGCTTCCAAAGTGTTGAATAGAAAAGATGGTCGAAAGCCTTTTTGGCATCCACAGATATTATTGATAAATCTAGATCTTGTTTTTTAGCGTATTGTATTAAAATGAAACATGTTCTTGAATTTGTTTGTAAGTGTCTATTTTTTATGAACCCTGTTTGATTGATATGTCCTGTATAAACTCTGGTAAGACTTTTTACATTATATTACCTATGGGCTTTGTCATTATTTTATTGTCACAATTTATTAAACTCATGGGTCTGTAATCAGCAGGCAACTCTTCAGATTTCCCTGGTTTTACAGTTATATAAGTAAAATAACTGTTTGATACATGGAACTAAGAAACACTCAATTGAGTGACGTGTGTTTATGTAAATAGGGGCACTGCTTTGTCCCAAAATGTTCAATAGAATTCTATGGGACAAGCTGTCAGCGCAAATGCTTTTAACAGTATCTAATATTTACTTTTTAGGTCATCTCTGTGTTCAGTGATTCTTATTTGTTTGCTGATAATAGCTTCAGGGTCGTTGAGTCTAAGACAGCTGTAGGATCAGTCCCACTATTGTTTAATTCTCATTTATAGAGATTTTCATATAAGCTTTTAAAATTGTCATTAATCGTGTCGTTGTTTCTAATTAACGAATTTGAATCTTTACATTTTAAAATGAAAACTGGATTGGCGTGTATTTGTTTTGTCAGTGCTGCAAGATGTTTATCAGATTTATTAGCCATTAAGTAGTATACTCTAGTTGAGTTTAACCTGTAGTTGTTGGCTCTCTTCAAAAGTAGAGATCATATTCCTGCTTCAGTGCAGAAGTCGTATTTTCTCCTTTACCTGGCTTTTTCTCAAATAGTTGTTTTCTTTCTTTGATTATTCTAACTCCGATTTAATTTACGAGATTATCATTCCTCTAATGTACACCTTGAAAGCATTGTCAATTATATCGTGGGTGGGCTTTTCCCTGTCCTCTGTCTACATTTGTATTGGTAAAGGTTTTGTTTTTCATTTATGTATTTACTTCATTTCGTGGTCTTGAGGATATACTCTGTTCATTCTCCATATTCTGCCACTTACTGTATTTACTTCATTTCGTGGTCTTGAGGATATACTCTGTTCATTCTCCATATTCTGCCACTTAATGTATTTACTTCATTTCGTGGTCTTGAGGATATACTCTGTTCATTCTCCATATTCTGCCACTTAATGTATTTTCTGTTGGTGTAATTAAGCATGATACCGGAGATTGATCTGATATCACTATGTCATGGATTTTTGAACCCAGTAAAGTGGGTTCAAGGCACTCCTGGTTGTCGGGAGTACATCCCACACCCTGAGGGTTTGCAATTAATCGCTGTCATGTTTGCTTCCTGGCAGAGGCGCCGTAAGTGGCGCTGACAATTTGTATTACAGAGTCCATCTCATGCATGGCTGGGCTGTCTGATGGGGCACAGGCCTAATGGGCTGAAGGGTGCAGGGGAGAGCAAGGGAAAGCAAGGGAGAGCACGAGAGCAGGGACCCTGAGAACAGAGCCGGACAGGAGGAGGCCGTGCTGACTGTGGTAATGTACAGGGATGAGCTAGCATTTATCACAGTCACACTACTGCACTACACACAGAGAGAGATGGATGCTGGCAGGCAGGTTAGGCAGGCAGATTAGACACACACACAAGTCCCAACCAAGTCCTCCGGAGTCGACCATTAACCATCCTGGCCAGTTGGTGTCCCCTGTTACCTGTTAGGGAGCTGTCTCCCAACAACACCTCCTCAGGGTCTCTGTGGGGAAGACCTCCAGTTCCCCCAGCCTGTGTCAGACAGACTCCTTGTCTATGTCCAAAATGGCTACCCATTCCTTACATGGTGCCCTACTTCTGGGCTCGGGTCAAAAGTAGTGCACTATATAGATAATTGGGTGCCATTTGGGACGCAGGTGACTCCTCCTGTCTCCCCCTCAGCCTCCTCCTGTCTCTTCCTACACCCTGTCTCCCCCTCAGCCTCCTCTTGTCTCTCCCTACACCCTGTATCCCCCCCCCCTCAGACTCCCCCCCGTCTCCCCCTCAGCCCCCCCCTGTCTCCCCTCTCAGCCTCTTCCTATCTCCCCCCTCAGCCTCCCCCTGTCTCCCCCCTCAGCCTCCCCCTGTCTCCCCCCCAGCCTGCCCCTGTCTCCCCCTCAGCCTCCTCCTGCCTACCCTCTCAGTCTCTTCCTATCTCTCCCCTCAGCCTCCCCCTGTCTCCCCCCCAGCCTGCCCCTGTCTCCCCCTCAGCCTCCTCCTGCCTACCCTCTCAGTCTCTTCCTATCTCCCCTCAGCCTCCTCCTGTCTCCCTGTCAGCCTCCTCCTGTCTCTCCCTACACCCTGTCTCCCCCTCAGCCTCCTCCTGTCTCTTCCTACACCCTGTCTCCCCCTCAGCCTCCTCCTGTCTCTTCCTACACCCTGTCTCCCCCCTCAGCCTCCTCCTGTCTCCCCCCTCAAGCCTCCCCTGTCTCCCCCTCAGCCTCCCCCGTCTCCCCCTCAGCCTCCTCCTGTCTCTTCCTACACCCTGTCTCCCCCTCAGCCTCCTCCTGTCTCCCCCCTCAAGCCTCCCGTCTCCCCCGTCTCCCCCTCAGCCTCCTCCTGTCTCTCCCTACACCCTGTCTCCCCCCTCAGCCTCCCCCTGTCTCCCCCTCAGCCTCCTCCTGTCTGTTCCTACACCCTGTCTCCCCCCTCAGCCTCCTCCTGTCTCCCCCCTCAGCCTCCTCCTGTCTCCCCCCTCAGCCTCCCCCTGTCTCCCCCTCAAGCCTGCTCCTGTCTCCTCCCTCAGCCTCCTCTTGTCTCCCCCTCTGCCTCCCCCTGTCTCCCCCTCAAGCCTGCTCCTGTCTCCTCCCTCAGCCTCCTTCTGTCTCTTCATACACCCCGTCTCCCCCCTCAGCCTCCCCCTGTCTCCCCCTCAGCCTCCTTCTCCCTCCCCTCTCTACATCTCCCTGCCTCCCCCATCAGCATGTTCCTGTCTTCCCCTCTCAGCATCTCCTTGTCCCCCTCTCAGCCTCATGTTTCCACTCTCAGCCTCCCGTCTCCACCCTCAGCCTCCTCCTGTCTCCCCCTCAGCATCCTCCTGTCTCCCCCTCAGCCTCCTCCTGTCTCTACCTTACACCCTGTCTCCCCTCAGCCTTCCCCTGTCTCCCCCCTCAGCCTCCTCCTGTCTCCCCCCTCAGCCTCCCCCTATCTCCCCCTCAGCCTCCTCCTGTCTCCCCCTCAGCCTCCTCCTGTCTCCCCCTCAGCCTCCTCCTGTCTCCCCCTCAGCCTCCCCCTGTCTCTTCCTACACCCTGTCTCCACCCCTCAGCCTCCCCTGTCTGCCCCCTCAGCCTCCCCTGTCTCCCCCCTCAGCCTCCTACTGTCTCCCCCTCAGCCTCCCCCTGTCTCTTCCTACACCCTGTCTCCACCCCTCAGCCTCCCCTGTCTCCCCCCTCAGCCTCCCCTGTCTCCCCCCTCAGCCTCCTACTGTCTCCCCCCTCAGCCTCCCCTGCCTCCACCCTCAGCCTCCTCCTGTCTCCCCCTCTCAGCCTCCTCCTGTCGGCCCCCTAGCCGTATAGTGTAATTGGATCAAGCCTTGCTGATCACCCCCCATTACCTGGACTGACAGGACCTGTCTGGGATGGTTTCACACAGGATGACTAGTAAGGGAACACAGAAATAGATAGGGGATGGGAGAGAGAGACGGAGAGAGACGAGATAGTGTGTGTGCCTGCCTGCCTGTGTGTGTGTGTGTATATATGTATGTGTGTATATGTGTGTGTGCATGTGTATATTTGTGTCTGTGTATATGTGTGTGGTCCAAAACGGTTTTGTCTTCCTCCACAGATTCATCTGACTCCAAAGGGAATGGATGGATAATAATGCCTCCGTTGCCTAAATATAACGACCTGCTGTGAATGAACTCAAGCTGCTACTGCTACACTTCCTGTTAGAACGTTATGCCTCAGTCAAACATCTCCTGCAAGACACGACTCATTGCTCATTAAAACCAACGCATCATGTGGATGCAGTACAAAGTGTCCATGAAGACAGGACACAGACTGCGTCAGCAATCAGAATGCCACACTCGCCAGGGTGTGATCAACTCACCCATACAGTATATCCCCTGCAGATGATCCCTGGAGAAAATAGAGCATTCCTGTAATTAACCACTTCAACATTTAAAGAGAATGAAAACCTTGTCAGTTCTGGGGGTTTCAGATAAGAGGAAGGAGTCCTCTCTCTCGCTCCCTCTCTCTATATAGCATACATGTACAGTTGAAGTCGGAAGTTAACATTCCCCGTAGCCAAATACATTTAAACTCACTTTTTCACAGTTCCTGACATTTAATCCTAGTAAAGATTCCCTGTTTTAGGTCAGTTAGGATCACCTCTTTATTTTAAGAATGTGAAATGTCAGAATAATAGTTGAGAGAATTCGTTATTTCAGCTTTTATTTCTTTCATCACATTTCCAGTGGGTCAGAAGTTTACATATACTCAATTAGTATTTGGTACCATTGTCTTTAAATGGTTTAACTTGGGTCAAACATTTCGGGTAGCCTTCCACAAGCTTCCCACAATAAGTTGGGAGAATTTTGGCCCAGTCCTCCTGACAGAGCTGGTGTAACTGAGTCAGGTTTGTAGGCCTCCTTGCTCACACTTGCTTTTTCAGTTCTGCCCACACATTTTCTATAGGATTGAGGTAAGGGCTTTGTGATGGCCACTCCATTACCTTGACTTTGTTGTCCTTAAGCCATTTTGCCACAACTTTGGAAGTCTGCTTGGGGTCATTGTCCATTTGGAAGACCCGTTTGCGACCAAGCTTTCACTTCCTGACTGATGTCTTCAATATATTCACATAATTTTCCGTCCTCATGATGACATCTATTTTGTGAAGTGCACCAGTCCCTCCTGCAGCAAAGCACCCCCACCACATGATACTGCCACCCCCGTGCTTCACGGTTGGGATGGTGTTCATCGGCTTGCAAGCCTCCCCCTTTTCCTCTAAACATAACAATGGTCATTATGGCAAAACAGTTCTATTTTTGTTTCATCAGACCAGAGGAAATTTCTCCAAAAAGTACAATCTTTGTCCTAATGTGCAGTTGCAAACCGTAGTCTGGCTTTTTTATGGCGGTTTTGGAGCAGTGGCTTCTTCCTTGCTGAGCGGCCTTTCAGGTTATGTCGATATAGGACTCGTTGTCACAAATGTTTGTAGAAACGGACCAAGGCGCAGCGGATGTTGAGTTCCACATAATTTTAATGAACAACAAACTAAC
The DNA here is from genome assembly GCF_002021735.2 of Oncorhynchus kisutch. Taxonomy (NCBI): domain Eukaryota; kingdom Metazoa; phylum Chordata; class Actinopteri; order Salmoniformes; family Salmonidae; genus Oncorhynchus; species Oncorhynchus kisutch. Next base: position 23,553 of record NW_022264342.1, read on the forward strand.
AACGAACCCTGACTACAGAGATGCTACGTGCACTAACTCAAAATACAATATCCCACAAACACAGGTGGGAACAAACACTACTTAAATATGATACCCAATTAGAGACAACAATTACCAGCTGCCTCTAATTGGGAATCTTACAAATCACCAACATAGAAACATGAAACTAGAACACCCACATAGAAATAATAAACTAGACTAACCCCCAGTCACGCCTTGACCTACTCTACCATAGAAAATAACGACTCTCTATGGTCAGAACGTGACACTCGTTTTACTGTGGATATAGATACTTTTGTACCTGTTTCCTCTAACATCTGCACAAGGTCCTTTGCTGTTGTTCTGTGATTGATTTGCAAGTTTCGCACCAAAGTACGTTCATCTCTAGGAGACAGAACGCGTCTCCTTCCTGAGTGTTATGGCAGCTGTGTGGTCTCATGGTGTTTATACTTGCGTTATACTTGCGTACTATTTGTACAGATGAACGTGGTACCTTCAGGCATTTGGAAATTGCTCCCAAGGATGAACCAGACTTTTTTTTCTGAGGCCTTGGCTGATTTCTTTTGATTTTCCCATGATGTCAAGCAAAGAGGCACTGAGGTAGGCCTTGAAATACATCCACAGGTGCACATCCAATTGACTCAAATCATGTCAATTAGCCTATCAGAAGCTTCTAAAGCCATGACATCATTTTCTGGAATTTTAAAGGCGCAGTCAACTTAGTGTATGTAAACTTCTCACCCACTGGAATTGTGATACAGTGAATTATAAGTTAAATAATCTGTCTGTAAACAATTGTTGGAAAAATGACTTGTGTCATGCACAAAGTAGATGTCCTAACTGACTTGCCAAAACTATAGTTTGTGAACAAGACATTTGTGGAGTGGTTGAAAAACCTAAGTGTATGTAAATGTCCGACATCAACTGTATGTCAAATCAAAGTTTAATTGTCACGTGCGCCGAATACAACAGGTGTAGACCTTACAGTGAAATGCTTACTTACAACAGGTGTAGACCTTACAGTGAAATGCTGAATACAACAGGTGTAGACCTTACAGTGAAATGCTTACTTACAACAGGTGTAGACCTTACAGTGAAATGCTTACTTACAGGCTGTAACCAACAGTGCAAAAAAGGTATTAGGTGAACATAGGTAGGTAATGAAATGAAAACAACAGTTAAAAAGACAGTGAAAATAACAGTATATATGCATTCATATATCTTCCCCTTCTCTCTCTCTCTTTCCCCCCACTCATTTCTATCTTTCACAAATAACAAATCCAACTCTTCTTCCGATTACAGCCGTGGATTTCCAAGGCCATCGTCCCCACACTGAGAAACTTGAGTTTGAGTTTATTTTTTATTTTTACAGGGACAGTGCACATTAATCAACGTTTCAGTAAAAGTGCCGGTTTTAGCCAGCCGGCTAATTTTCAACCGCAGTCCCTGGGCAGGTTATTAAAAACAATTACAATATAGACAATAGCAACATAGAACAAGCAAGACATAGCAACATAGGACAAGCAAGACATAGCATACAGACAGAGCAACATAGGACAAGCAAGACGTAGCATACAGACAGAGCAGCATAGAACAAAAAGCAGCAAGTCAAAATTCATAAAAGCAACAAAGTGTTTCCACACCTCACAAGCTACAGACAACAGACAACATGGAGAGCGGCAACACACAGCTAGGGACCATGTTCACAAATCTGATTGACCTTTAGCCATGTCTTCAAGCATTTTGTGAAAGTGTGATATGTGGTGCAGTTATGTGTGTCTGATGGCAGTGTATTCCAGACATGGGAAGCTCTCACAGAGAATGCAGATTTACTAAAGGTGCTTTTCCTTAGGGGAACTATACAGTCACCTCTCATGGAGGACCTTGTGGATCTGCTGCCATATGTCTGGGTTTTCTGTTTAACAAAAATATTGAGTGGAGGGGGAGCCTGGCCATTAAGGATCTTGAATACAAGACATGCGTCGGTGTATTGCACAAGATTTTCCCAACTCAAGAGCTCATGCTTTCTAAGGATGTGACAACTTGAGCGGTGGCTAGCACATCTCGGACTGCGTGTCTAACAAATCAACAGATTGAGATTGGCGTTACACACCATTAAATGCTCCACAAAAGACACAGCTCTTCAAGGAAAAAATGAAGACCTTTCCTGAATTTCTATATGTTTCACTCACACAACTATTTCAGAGAGACCTTCACTTCTCTCTCTCTGCCGTCAAACGCCAGTCAAAAATGCCACATCTCAGAATTGAAGACGTGACAGTTATTGAGATGAATTGGAGTCAGGACTGCCATGGTTGGACAGGAGTCACCCATGCCTGTAATAAGTCACAACTCATTATGTCTGTCGCCCACGCTACACCTACCTAGTCTATAGAGAGATGGGAATCAACAGTCTAATAATAAAACCACATATAGCCCATGTTGTCGGCTTTGCAGTTTGAAAATGCTACTTTTGAAATGTACATTAACACCAAAGGAATAGTTGTCAATGGTTGTACATCTTTTGTTTGGATACAACACACTCCCATCCTAAGAGAGAGTTCCTCCCTGACCAATGGAGAGGCCTTATGATTTCACCACATATTTATGTATTTATTTGTTTGCTGTAATAACATCTCCAGCTGCCTCTGTGGAGCCTGGTCCACCCCCATCCAGCAGCAGGGGTTTGTGGGAAAGGTCATCCACTCATCCACTCTGTAATAACATCTCCAGCTGCCTCTGTGGAGCCTGGTCCACCCCCATCCAGCAGCAGGGGTTTGTGGGAAAGGTCATCCACTCATCCACTCTGTAATAACATCTCCAGCTGCCTCTGTGGAGCCTGGTCCACCCCCATCCAGCAGCAGGGGTTTGTGGGAAAGGTCATCCACTCATCCACTCTGGATCATTTCATATTAATGGTAATGTGTGGAGTGTTGGATTCTGTCTGGTGGCTAGTCAACCGACTCCATTTCTTATTTCATGCTCTCCTAAATTAATTTTACTCTCAAGCAAGGAAATAACCAGGACAAAGAGTTCAGTGCATTCGGTAAGTATTCAGACTCGTTGGCTTTTTCCACATTTTGTTACTTTACAGCCTTATTCTAAAATGGATTAAATGATTTTCTTTCTTCATCAATCTGCACACAATACCACATAATGACAAAGCAAAAACAGGTATTTAGAAATTTATAAAAATAAAAAAATGAAACAGAAATAACACATTTACATAAGTATTCAGACCCTTTACTCAGTAAAAGCACCTTTGGCAGCAATTAGGGCCTTGAGTCTTCTTGGGTATGACCCTACAAGCTTGGCACACCTGTATTTGGGGAGTTTTTCCCATTCTTCTCTGCAGATCCTCTCAAGCTCTGTCAGGTTGGATGGGGAGCGTGGCTGAACAGCTTTTTTCAGGCCTCTCCAGAGATGTTCGATCGGGATCAAGTCCGGGATCTGACTGGGCCATTCAAGGCCATTCAGAGACTTGTCCCAAAGCCACTCCTGCGTTGTCTTGGTTGTGTGCTTAGGGTTTTTGTCCTGTAGGAAGGGGAACCTTTGCCCCACTCTGAGGTCCTGAGAACTCTGGAGCAGATTTTCATCAAGGATCTCTCTGTACTTTTCTCCATTAATTTTTCCCTCAATCCTGACTAGTCTCCAAGTCCCTGCCCCTGAAAACATTCCCACAGCATGATCCTGCCACCACCATGTTTCACAGTACGGATGGTGCCAGGTTTCCTCCAGAGGTGACGCTTGGCATTCAGACCAAGGAGTTCAATCTTGGATTCATCAGACCAGAGAATCTTGTTTTTCATGGTCTGATAGTCTTTTAGGTGCTGTTTGTCAAACTCCGAACGGGTGGTTTCTGTCTGGCCACTCTACCATAAAGGCCTGATTGATGAAGTGCTGCAGAGATTACCATCTCCCATTACCACAGAGGAACTCTGGAGCTCTGTCTGAGTGACCATTGGGTTCTTGGTCGCTTCCCTGACCAAGGCCCTTCTCCCCCGATTGCTCAGTTTGGCCAGGTGGCCAGCTCTAGGAAGTGTCTTGGTGGTTCCAAACTTCTTCCATTTAAGAATGATGGAGGCCACTGTGTTCTTGGGGACCTTCAATGCTGCAGACATTTTTTTGTACCGTTCCCCAGGTCTGTTTCTCAACACAAACCTGTCTCGTAGCTCTACATACAATTCCTTCGACCTCATGGCTTGATTTTTGCTCTGACAAGCACTGTCAACTGTGGGACCTTATATAGACAGGTGTGTGCCTTTCCAAATCATGTCCAATCAATTGAATTTACCACAGGTGGACTCCAATCAAGTTGTAGAAACATCTCACGGATGATCAATGAAAAAGGATGCACCAGAGCTCAATTTCAGGTCTCATAGTAAAGGGTCTGAATACTTATGTAAATAAGGTATTTTGTTTGAATTGATGTTATATATGTTTTCATCTGTTGCTGTGCCTGAGCAAGGCACTAAACCCTAACTGCTATTGTAAGTCGCTCTGGATAAGAGCATCTGCTAAGTGACTTAAATGTTAAATGTAATTTGCTCTGTGAGGTTTATTTGATTGAAGTTTAGGTTGTTACGAATGTACTCATATAAGCATTCCGGCAACATTGAGAAAATTATTTTATATCAGAGCCTGTTGTCAGACGCGAATGTGCCCTCTCATTGGCTAGAATGTCCCCGCCGATCCAGCTATCACTAGCTAACAGGGAAACAAAGGTGCTAGGTTGGCCTAACTTGATTCATCATGTAAACGTACTACTGAAGTTAAAAAGCATTGTATTGGTAGAAATGTGGTCCAGAGAAAGTTTCCTACCACCATATTTTTTGCACCAGTCTCAGCACTATTCCTTTCAAATCCAAACTGAGATTGACTTTCACATTTAAACCTATGTGTTGCCTGTGCCTATGTGTTTGCCTGTGCCTGTGTGTTTGCCTGTGCCTGTGTGTTTGCCTGTGCCTGTGTGTATGAGTGACGTATATGTCCATAATATACATGTGTAGGTCTGTGTGTGTTTGTTTCTGAGCTCAGGATTTGTCATTCAGGTCTCCTGGGAGAAATATATAAGTATATGGATATGTGCACATGTTTAATATGTATACCAGAAGTAGGTCTGAGCATCCTTTCATTCCATACATCATTCAGCCTATTTCTGCCCACCTGTACTCTCTCTGTCTGAATTAACTGAAGAGTGGATAGTAGTGCCTCCCTGGGGGATGCGGGTAATTGTGTCATAGATATGGACCATTCCACCTTAGGATTGTGTGTGTGTGTGTGTGGTGTGTGTGTGTGTGTTGTCCCTGTGACCATTTTATCTCTGCTCCGTTTGGAATAAACCACTCCATATATGCAAGGCGTAATGGTATCAATCACTAGCATTAAAAATGTATCATCACATAATGATTGAAATGAGACCAGCAGTTTACAGTAGCACTTTGACATACACAGTTTGGTATTTAATCAAAGCAGGAATGTGGTTTTGGGGAGAAATACATTTTTCAAAATCAGAAAAAAAAATCGGTCAAATCTGTCATTTTGTTTTAATTTGCTGATTATACAATTTTGAAATGTCCAAAATACAAGGAATCGACCTCTCATCATATTCACTCTACTTCCTAGTCCGTTACCAAGGTGATTAGAGGACAGCATGGACATGGAACCCATTCCTATTCTCTGAGTGTCCTGCTGTCAAAACCACTGCCTGATGAATAGCTAGCGATGCTAGGCTACAGTACGTGCTACAGTGCATCTTAGTCATCACTGTGTTGGCTGGAATGTTGAGTGGCTCGCGGTTAGCCACACGCTAACACATTTGTGTGCTTCATTAGTGTTGTCTGTCAGCATCGAGTGTGACGATTACTCAACAGAGTTCATTTGCATAAGCTGTGGCATCGGGTCACAGGATTTACACACAGGCACACACACACACACAGTTGTTCTCACAGACATTGGAGAGGGTCACAACATTGACGCAAAATATCACATACACATGTATGCACACACACAAAAACACACACACGCACACAAACACTCTTCTCTTACCATCACTTACTCTCTGTCTGTTACCCATGCAACCCACCCACACCCTGGGTTGGCAGGCAGGCAGGTTCACAGGAATGATGTGGTGTCATGGGCAGGGTCACGGCAATGGCATTGCATCCTCCACTGGGGGCAGATTATCCCTCTGGGCATAGCCGTCTGGGTAATGAAGTCTGCCACTTATCATTTAAGACACTGGGAGTGTGACACATACGAGGCCTCTACCTCACAGCAGGGATGACCCTCACTGCCTGCCTGCCTGCCTGCCTGTCTGTCTGTCTGCCTGTCTGTCTGTCTGTCTGTCTGTCTGTCTGTCTGTCTGTCTGTCTGTCTGTCTGTCTGTCTGTCTGTCTGTCTGTCTGTCAGTCTGTCTGTCTGTCTGTCTGTCTGTCTCTGTGTCTGCGCTCTCTCTCCTTTAGTCATTCACTCTATCTGTATATCTCTGTCTTGTGATGACCCTTTCGTTCTGTACACCAGTCTCTTGCTGGTATTTTTCTCAGTCCCTGCCTCTCTCTTTCTGTTTATCTGTAAAGGTCATCTCATCTTCTGTCCTTCTCGTCACCTTGTCTTTTCCTCTCATTTTCTCTCCCCCATTCTCTCTCTTTCTCTTTCTTTCTCTCTTTTGCTCGGTCTTTCCCTCTCTTCCCCCATCTCTGGCCCCCCCTCTCTTTCTCTCTCTCGCTCTCTCTCTCTCTCACTCTCTCTCACTCACTCTCTCTCACTCACTCTCTCTGTCCCTCTCTTTCATCCTCTAAGTGACAGCACAGTGAGCGTAACTCTAACAAATCTCCCTCTTTACCCACCTCCTCACCCCCTGACAACCCCCCCCCCCATCCCCCGCCTGCTCAAATGGCAGCGGTAGGCCAGAGTAATTCATCACCTTTTCCTCCCCCCCTTTAAGCCGTATAAATCTCCTGCTCTGCTATCGACTGAGCAGCCTCACATGTTTATCCCTTCCATCAGTCTAGCCATGTCTACAGCTCAGGCCGCTGGGCTAGCTCTCAATTTTCTTTGTCTGCAGACAGGCAGACAGACAAATAGGCAGACAGACAGACAGAAACAGACAGACAGACA
>NW_022264343.1:0-30605 GCF_002021735.2 Oncorhynchus kisutch
ACTATTACAGTACCTAGGTATTTATAACTAACCCTATCCATTATCATTATGATTACAGTACCTAGGTATTTATAAGTAACTAACCCTAATCCATTATCACTATGATTACAGTACCTAGCTATTATAACTAACCCTAATCCATTATCACTATGATTACAGTACCTAGGTATTTATAAGTAACTACCCTAATCCATTATCATTATGATTACAGTACAGGTATTTATAAGTAACTAACCCTAATCCATTATCACTATGATTACAGTACCTAGCTATTTATAACTAACCCTAATCCTTATCACTATGATTACAGTACCTAGGTATTTATAAGTAACTAACCAACCCTACCCAATATATCACTATGATTACAGTACCTAGGTTTTATAAGTAACTAACCCTCCATCCATTATCATTATGATTACAGTACCTAGGTATTTATAAGTAACTAACCCTAATCCATTATCACTATGATTACAGTACCTAGGTATTTAATAAGTACTAACCCTAATCCATTATCACTATGATTACAGTACCTAGGTTTTATAAGTAACTAACCCTCATCCATTATCATTATGATTACAGTACCTAGGTATTTATAGTAACTAACCCTAATCCATTATTCACTATGATTACAGTACCTAGGTATTTATAAGTAACTAACCCTAATCCATTATATCACTATGATTACAGTACCTAGTATTTATAACTAACTAACCCTAATCCATTATCACTATGATTACAGTACCTAGGTATTTATAAGTAACTAACCCTAATCCATTATCACTATGATTACAGTACCTAGGTATTTATAAGTAACTAACCCTAATCCATTATCACTATGATTACAGTACCTAGGTTTTATAAGTACTAACCCTCATCCATTATCATTATGATTACAGTACCTAGGTATTATAATAACTAACCCTAATCCATTATCACTATGATTACAGTACCTAGGTATTTATAAGTAACTAACCCTAATCCATTATCACTATGATTACAGTACCTAGCTATTTATAACTAACCCTAATCCATTATCACTATGATTACAGTACCTAGGTATTTATAAGTAACTAACCCTAATCCATTATCACTATGATTACAGTACCTAGGTATTTATAAGTAACTAACCCTAATCCATTATCACTATGATTACAGTACCTAGGTATTTATAAGTAACTAACCCTAATCCATTATCACTATGATTACAGTACCTAGGTTTTATAAGTAACTAACCCTCATCCATTATCATTATGATTACAGTACCTAGGTATTTATAAGTAACTAACCCTAATCCATTATCACTATGATTACAGTACCTAGGTATTTATAAGTAACTAACCCTAATCCATTATCACTATGATTACAGTACCTAGGTTTTATAGTACTAACCCTCATCCATTATCATTATGATTACAGTACCTAGGTATTTATAAGTAACTAACCCTAATCCATTATCACTATGATTACAGTACCTAGGTATTTATAAGTAACTAACCCTAATCCATTATCACTATGATTACAGTACCTAGGTATTTATAAGTAACTAACCCTAATCCATTATCATTATGATTACAGTACCTAGGTATTTATAACTAACCCTAATCCATTATCACTATGATTACAGTACCTAGGTATTTATAAGTAACTAACCCTAATCCATTATTACTATGATTACAGTACCTAGGTATTTATAAGTAACTAACCCTAATCCATTATCACTATGATTACAGTACCTAGCTATTTATAACTAACCCTAATCCATTATCACTATGATTACAGTACCTAGGTATTTATAAGTAACTAACCCTAATCCATTATCAACTATGATTACAGTACCTAGGTATTTATAAGTAACTAACCCTAATCCATTATCACTATGATTACAGTACCTAGGTATTTATAACTAACCCTAATCCATTATCACTATGATTACAGTACCTAGGTATTTATAACTAACCCTAATCCATTATCACTATGATTACAGTACCTAGGTATTTATAAGTAACTACTAACCCTAATCCATTATCACTATGATTACAGTACCTAGGTATTTATAACTAACCCTAATCCATTATCACTATGATTACAGTACCTAGGTATTTATAAGTAACTAACCCTAATCCATTATCACTATGATTACAGTACCTAGTATTTATAAGTAACTAACCCTAATCCATTATCACTATGATTACAGTACCTAGGTATTTATAAGTAACTAACCCTAATCCATTATCACTATGATTACAGTACCTAGGTATTTATAAGTAACTAACCCTAATCCATTATCACTATGATTACAGTACCTAGGTTTTATAAGTAACTAACCCTCATCCATTATCATTATGATTACAGTACCTAGGTATTTATAAGTAACTAACCCTAATCCATTATTAACTATGATTACAGTACCTAGGTATTTATAAGTAACTAACCCTAATCCATTATCACTATGATTACAGTACCTAGCTATTTATAACTAACCCTAATCCATTATCACTATGATTACAGTACCTAGGTATTTATAAGTAACTAACCCTAATCCATTATCACTATGATTACAGTACCTAGGTATTTATAAGTAACTAACCCTAATCCATTATCACTATGATTACAGTACCTAGGTTTTATAAGTAACTAACCCTCATCCATTATCATTATGATTACAGTACCTAGGTATTTATAAGTAACTAACCCTAATCCATTATCACTATGATTACAGTACCTAGGTATTTATAAGTAACTAACCCTAATCCATTATCACTATGATTACAGTACCTAGCTATTTATAATAACTAACCCTAATCCATTATCACTATGATTACAGTACCTAGGTATTTATAAGTAACTAACCCTAATCCATTATCACTATGATTACAGTACCTAGGTATTTATAAGTAACTAACCCTAATCCATTATCACTATGATTACAGTACCTAGGTATTATAAGTAACTAACCCTAATCCATTATCACTATGATTACAGTACCTAGGTTTTATAAGTAACTAACCCTCATCCATTATCATTATGATTACAGTACCTAGGTATTTATAAGTAACTAACCCTAATCCATTATCACTATGATTACAGTACCTAGGTATTTATAAGTAACTAACCCTAATCCATTATCACTATGATTACAGTACCTAGGTTTTATAAGTAACTAACCCTCATCCATTATCATTATGATTACAGTACCTAGGTATTTATAGTAACTAACCCTAATCCATTATTAACTATGATTACAGTACCTAGGTATTTATAGTAGTAACTAACCCTAATCCATTATCACTATGATTACAGTACCTAGGTATTTATAAGTAACTAACCCTAATCCATTATCATTATGATTACAGTACCTAGGTATTTATAACTAACCCTAATCCATTATCACTATGATTACAGTACCTAGGTATTTATAAGTAACTAACCTAATCCATTATTAACTATGATTACAGTACCTAGGTATTTATAAGTAACTAACCCTAATCCATTATCACTATGATTACAGTACCTAGCTATTTATAACTAACCCTAATCCATTATCACTATGATTACAGTACCTAGGTATTTATAAGTAACTAACCCTAATCCATTATTAACTATGATTACAGTACCTAGGTATTTATAAGTAACTAACCCTAATCCATTATCACTATGATTACAGTACCTAGGTATTTATAACTAACCCTAATCCATTATCACTATGATTACAGTACCTAGGTATTTATAAACTAACCCTAATCCATTATCACTATGATTACAGTACCTAGGTATTTATAAGTAACTAACCCTAATCCATTATCACTATGATTACAGTACCTAGGTATTTATACTAAACCCTAATCCATTATCACTATGAGTACGTACCTAGTATTATATAAGTAACTAACCATAAATCCATATCACTATGATTACAGTACCTAGGTATTTATAAGTAACTAACCCTAATCCATTACCACCTATGATTACCGTACCCTAGGTATTTATAAGTAACTAACCCTATCCATTATCACTATGATTACAGTACCTAGGTATTTATAGTAACTAACCTAATCCATTCATTATGATTACAGTACCTAGGTATTTATAACTAACCCTAATCCATTATCATTATGATTACAGTACCTAGGTATTTATAAGTAACTAACCCTAATCCATTATCATTATGATTACAGTACCTAGGTTTTATAAGTAACTAACCCTAATCCATTATCATTATGATTACAGTACCTAGGTATTTATAAGTAACTAACCCTAATCCATTATCATTATGATTACTAGTACCGAGGTTTTATAAGTATGTATTTATGCTATTTGGATGTAATTCTTCATGATCTGGAGGTCAACTGTAGACTGCATCAAAGACCTCAGGGACTATTGGTTTTCCTGTTGCCTCTCTACTATAATCCAGCTTTTATTTACTTACCCACATAGTCGTGGTGGATGTTATTGATACCTGAGTGTTTTGCCTTCAAGTCATATTTGCATGATTAACACACCGTACAAACTTGTTTTCCTGCTTTAAATTAGAATAAATGACCTGTATAACTATGGATAGACCTTGGAATGATTAGAACACACAGAATGTCAAAGATGGATTGAGCGTCTCGATACATGTTGACGCCCAAAGCAATATTGTATGGGTGAGGGTGGTGTGTGTAATCTGTTGTAAGACACCTCGTTGGTGTATCAGAAGCAAGCGTTGGTGGTTTGGGGTTTACTAATGATCAGGTCATGTAATATTAACTAAAGAGGGGATGAGGAACTGGATGTACCCTCCTCCCTCACTCCACCCCTCCTCCATCCACCCTCCTCCCTCACTCCACCCTCCTCCATCCACCCTCCTCCCTCACTCCCACCCTCCTCACTCCACCCTCCTCCCTCGCTCCACCCCTCCTCCATCCACACTCCTCCCTCGCTCCACCCCTCCTCCATCTACCCTCCTCCTTCGCTCCACACCTCCTCCATCCACCCTCCTCCCTCCCCTCCGCTCCACCCCTCCTCCATCCCCCCTCCCTCCTCGCTCCACCCCTCCATCCACCCTCCTCCTTCGCTCCACACCTCCTCCACCACCCTCCTCCCTCACTCCACCCATCCTCCATCCACTCTCCTCCCTCACTCTACCCTCCTCCCTCACTCCACCCTCCTCCATCCACCATCCTCCCTCACTCCACCCCTCCTCCATCCACCCTCCTCCTTCGCTCCACACCTCCTCCATCCACCCTCCTCCCTCGCTCCACACCTCCATCCCTCCACACTTCCTCCGAGACCTCAGATATATTACCAAACACGATCATCTCACTCATTTAGCTTACCCCTTTATTTTACAGTGTGAAAATTAACCTAGTATGTTACTTACACAATCAAATGATAACAGTTTCCTTTAAAAATATCATGACACCATAATAACCAATACATCAATAGTTTGTTCATTTTAGTTTCATAACAGCAAACAAGTGCCACTAGTCACCATACACCATTAACCACCACTGTGTGTAGACTACATTTAACTAAACACGTTTTAGACATTTTTGCAAATGTATAAAAATAAAAAAACTGAACTGTCATATTTCCATCAGTATTCAGACCCTTTACTCAGCACTTTGTGAGGCACCTTTGGCAGCGATTACAGCCTGGAGTCTTCTTGGGTATGACGCTACAAGCTTGGCCACACCTGTATTTGGGGAGTTTCTCCCATTCAGATTTTTTTCCAGTCTCTCCAGAGATGTTCGATTGGGTTCAAGTCCGGGTTCTGGCTGGGCCACTCAAGGACATTCAGAGACTTGTCCCGAAGTCACTCCTGCATTGTCTTGGCTGTGTGCTTAAAGGTCGTTGTCCTGTTGGTAGGTGAACCTTTTCCCCAGTCTGAGGTTCTGAATGCTCTGGAGCAGGTTTTCATCAAGGATCTCTCTGTACTTTGCTCCGTTCATCTTTCCCCGATCCTGACTAGTCTCCCAGTCCCTGCTTCACTGCTGGGATGGTGCCAGGTTGCCTCCAGACGTGACGCTTGTCATTCAGGCCAAAGAGCTGCAGAGATGGTTGTCCTTCTGGAAGGTTCTCCCATCTCCACAGAGGAGCTCTGTCAGAGTGACCATCGGGTTCTTGGTCACCTCCCTGACCAAGGCCCTTCTCCCCCGATTGCTCAGTTTGGCCTGGCGACCAGCTCTAGCAAGAGTCTTCTTGGTTCTAAACTTCTTCCATTTAGAATGATGGAGGCCACGGTGTTCTTGCAGACTTTCAATGCTGCAGAAATGCTATGGTTCCCTTCCCCAGATCTGTGCCTCGACACAATCTTGTCTCGGAGCTCTATGGTCAATTCCTTCGACATAAAGGCTTGGTTTTTGCTCTGACATGCACTGTCAACTGTGGAACCTTATATAGACAGGTGTGTGCCAATCAATTGAATTTACCACAGGTGGACTCCAATCAAGTTGTTGAAACATCTCAAGGATGATCAATGGAAACAGGATGCACCTGAGCTCAATTTTGAGTCTCATAGCAAAGGGTCTGAATATTTATGTAAATAAGGTATTTCTGTTTTTTATTTTAATAAAAGTGAAAAAATTGGTGTAAATCAATGAGGATTTTTTTATTTTTTATCCATTTTAACAAAATGTAGAAAAAGTCAAGGGGTCTGAATACTTTCCGAATGCACTATATATGGTGTAGACTGTATGGTGTAGGACTGTATGGTGTAGACTATATGGTGTAGACTGTGTGGTGTAGACTAGACAAAATGGTGTAGACTATAAGGTGTAGACTATAAGGTGTAGACTATAAGGTGTAGACTATAAGGTGTAGACTATTGTAGCCTATAAGGTGTAGACTATTGTAGCCTATAAGGTGTAGACTATTGTAGCCTATAAGGTGTAGACTATTGTAGCCTATAAGGTGTAGACTATTGTAGCCTATAAGGTGTAGACTATTGTAGCCTATAGGTGTAGACTATTGTAGCCTATAAGGTGTAGACTATTGTAGCCTATAAGGTGGAGACTATTGTAGCCTATAAGGTTTAGACTATTGTAGCCTATAAGGTGTATACTATTGTAGCCTATAAGGTGTAGACTATTGTAGACTATAAGGTGTAGACTATAAGGTGTAGACTATTGTAGCCTATAAGGTGTAGACTATGTAGACTATAAGGTGTAGACTATTGTAGCCTATAAGGTGTAGACTATTGTAGACTATAAGGTGTAGACTATTGTAGACTATAAGGTGTAGACTATTGTAGACTATAAGGTGTAGACTATTGTAGACTATAAGGTGTAGACTATTGTAGACTATAAGGTGTAGACTATAAGGTGTAGACTATAAGGTGTAGACTATAAGGTGTAGACTATAAGGTGTAGACTATAAGGTGTAGACTATAAGGTGTAGACTATAAGGTGTAGACTATAAGGTGTAGACTATTGTAGACTATAAGGTGTAGACTATTGTAGACTAAGGTCTAGACTATAAGGTGTAGACTATTGTAGACTAAGGTCTAGACTATAAGATGTAGACTATATGGTGCAGCCATCATTACTGTGAAACCACCTTCTAACTCCCTCATCAAGTGTGTATATATATATAACTACTTCATCAGGGATGTGTGTGTCATTATTTGACTTTTTGACATATAGATAACAACCTCATCAGGGGTATGCATATACTGTATGTACAGATGTCGGATCTTGATTTGAGCCAGTTTGCTACAGCAGGAAAATAATCCCGTAGCAACAGGAAATGTGAATTATTTTGTGGATTATAATTAATGGACATTTTTGTAGGGGTTGATACATTTTTCGTTAGGGGAAAATCAAGTCTGGAATTTCTAAGTGGAAATTAAAAACTTCAGAATCCTTTTTAAAACTCAAATACACTACATTTTTGCAATTCTCAGCAACAAAAGAGTTATCAAATTAATCCAAAGTCTGTACTTGTTTTGGACATATGCATGTCCATGTCCATAGTATTTTTTCCTTCACAGGATTTGGTTGCTGACGTCCTCAGTGCTACGGCTCATTCACTATCTGTCTACACTTCCCCTTCCATTCTGATTGACATATCTATGGTCCTATTTAGAAGGTAGCATTGAGCTGTCACTCTGCTTGTCTGCGGGGGACTGGGATGTGTGCTTCCTGCTTAAAGGCTACTGTTGCTATGGTTACATACTGAACAGTACCCGACACCAAGGTTAGAAAAAAGTCACTTCTTTCTCAGGTAGTTCAGAAATAGAAACGTTAAGACCCGTCACGGAAATGTAATTTGGGCGCTTTAGCACGGGTTTCTTAGAAAACACTATGTTCTTTCTAGCCCGTATAGGAACAACTTTCAGGCCTGATTTCAGGCCAACATAATGGAAAGGAGAAAGGGAGCTCAAAAGGACAGATTCTCTAAAATAACGAGTGGAGTAAGAAGAAAAGAGCATCCTTGTGTCGCTCAACCCTTTTTGTGACCATTTCTATACGAGACATGCCAAGGTTAATTCTCGTTTAGCTGGGAACGAGACCTCTCTGCCGTCAACTCCAACCGCAGCCATTGTCTATTGTGTTGTCAGGTGAATTCTATGACACTGTTACTATGTACAGTTTATCCTATACCGTTAATTACAACCTGATCACAATGTGCTCCATTCTGCGCCCACGATACCTTCTCAGGCAAATGAGTCTCTATCCCAGGGAGGGATTGGTATTATGATCATGGTAATTCATGCTGTGTGTCCTTGATGTTTTCCCTTCCTCTCATTGTCCTCACGGTATTTGTTAGTGTAGCAGACTGTGCGTGTGTGTTCTCTGTTTACTCAGTACATGGCTCTCTATCTCTTAAAACAGCATTAAGATTCAATAACATTTAAATCACTTTTTTTTTTTACGTGGTAAAATAAAGTTGCTTGGTTGTTTTTGAACCAAATAGAATGTAAAATGTCCATGTAGATGGATAGTTCCGCTTCATGCAAGACGGGGACAAAGAAACAACAAACCAGTGCAGTTCAGTTGAAATAAGTTTTCTCTGCGTGAAACAAAATGATTTGAATGAAATTGAGTTTGAAAAAGACGGCCACTAAATTAAACGTTTGACATGATGTAAGTTAGCTCTAATTACCTATATAAACGTGACTCACTCTGTCACAACATGCATGTTCTACACATGGTCAAAAAATATAGGAAATTAGTGTTAATTGTCTCTTTCTCTCTGTGTCTCATGAGCACCTTAATTGTTGAAGATGGGAGCTAACGTGCTGTAATGAGTGGAACATAGCTCCGGCTACGTCCACTTTGCACAGTAAATATAATTCATCAGACACCGATGCATCCCAAATAGCACCCCATTCCCTTTGTAGTGCACTGCGGGCCCTGGTCAGAAGTAGTGCACTACATAGGGATTAAGGTGCCATTTGGGATGCAGGCAGCCACTCTCTCCCATGTGATGAGACCATATGGAACAGCTAACGAGTTATAATCCGTATGATGGCAACTACTTTGTCAAGCTGTCAAGATGTATAACTAGCTAATAGCCAACACAAGTTTACAGCCAAAACATGTTCTCAAATGGGCTTTAAGCTCAAATGTAATGAATTGAAATGGAGATTGAACGCCCACCCTCAAGCCAGGAAGTAAATTGCATTTCAAATAAAGGTACTGTCTCTAAACTGAAGGGACCATATAAGTAGTTATTTGTGTCTATGCTATATCTAGTAATCATGAAATTAAAGGGGCAGTTGAAACAATCACAAAGCGAATCTCCCCGACCCTGTTTCAGTAGAAAGCTGAGAAATGTAACCACTCTCAAATTCATAGACAGAGCTACAGATGTATGATCATAATTTGACCTACAGTGCATTCGGAAAGTATTCAGACCCCCTGACATTTTCCACATTTTGTGGATCACATAATGTTTGTTCCTCATCAATGTACACACAATGCACACCCATAATCACAAAGGGAAAACAGGATTTTAAACATTTTTGGAAATGTATTAAAAATAAACAACATAAATACCTTATTTACATAATTATTCTTTGCTATGAGCTCAGGTGCATCCTGTTTCCATTGATCATCCTTGATGTTTTTACAACTTGATTGGAGTCCATCTGTGGTAAATTCAATTGATTGGACATGATTTGGAAAGGCACACACCTGTCTATATAAGGTCCCACAGTTGACAGTGCATGTCAGAGCAAAAACCAAGCCATGTGGTCAAAGGAATTGTCCATAGAGCTCAGAGACAGGATTGTGTTGAGGCACAGATCTGGGGAAGGCTAACAGAACATGTCTGCAGCATGGAAGAAGTTTGGAACCACTAAGATCACTAAAACTGAGCAATCGGGGGAGAAGGACCTTGGTCAGGGAGGTGACCAAGAACCCGATGGTCACTCTGACAGAGCTCCAGAGTTCCCCTGTGGAGATGGGGAAACCTTCCAGAAGGACAACCATCTATGCAGCACTCCACCAATCAGGCCTTTATGGTAGAGTGGCCAGACAGAAGCCACTCCTCCGTAAAAGGCACATGACAGCCTGCTTGGAGTTTGCCAAAAGGCACCTAAAGCACTCTCAGACCATGAGAAACAAGATTCTCCAGTCTGATGGAACCAAGATTGAACTCTTTGGCCTGAATGCCAAGCGTCACACCCAGAGGAAACCTAGCACCATCCCTACGGTGAAGCATGGTGGTGGCATGCTGTGTGGATGTTTTTCAGCAGCAGGAACTAGGAGACTAGTCAGGATCGAGGGAAAGATGAACGGAGCAAAGTACAGAGAGATCCTTGATGAAAACCTGCTCCAGAGCACCCAGGACCTCAGACTGGGGTGGTTGGTTCACCTACCAACAGGACAATGACCCTAAGCAGACAGCCAAGACAATGCAGGAGTGGCTTTGGGACAAGTCTCTGAATGTCCTTGAGTGGCCCAGCCAGAGCCCGGACTTGAACCCAATCAAACATCTCTGGAGAGACCTGAAAATGGCTGTGCAGTGACACACCCCATCCAACCTGACAGATCTTGAGAGGATCTGCAGAGAAGAATGGGAGAAACTCCCCAAATACAGGTGTGCCAAGATTGTAGCGTCATACCCAAGAAGACTCAAGGCTGTAATCGCTGCCAAAGGTGCTTCAACAAAGTACTGAGTAAAGGGACTGAATACTTATGTAAATGTGATATTTCAGTTTATTATACTTCCCGAAAGCACTGTATATTTGCAGAAAAATTCTCTGCAAAAAAAGAGTGATCAAATTAAGGTCCTACATCTGTATAGATGCACGGACTGACCATCCATGATATCAGACTTATCATTTTATGCATGTTTCGAGGCCATGTAGTGTTTGTTTACATTTATTTATTGATTTAGTATTACAAGCTTACATTTTGGGTTTGATGGGGTACAATTATCCTGATGAGGCATTTTATAAATGATATTCTTCAAGAATCAGTGGGTACCTCTAATTCAGGAGTCCAGAAATGGATGTAGCAACTGCAGATTGCCCCTTTAAAGTGTGGGAGATGAATTTATCATTTAGATGTTCCATGTTTACGGTTCCATGTTTACGGTTCCACGTTTACTGTTACACGTTTACTGTTTCACGTTCACTGTTTCACGTTCACTGTTTCACGTTCACTGTTTCACGTTTACTGTTACATGTTTACTGTTACATGTTTACTGTTACATGTTTACTGTTACATGTTTACTGTTACACGTTTACTGTTACACGTTTACTGCCGAAGAGTTTTGCTGAAAAAAAAACCCCTAAGCAATGACATATTATGGAAGAAAGTTCAACTTTAAAAACACAAGGTAATATTCTTTAAAAACCAAGTGGTACTTTTTGTTTGTTGGCATTAACAGTCAGCAGTGTAGAGTAGTGTAATTTTAACGTGTCGTTTTTGGTTCATTACAATTCGACTGATTTGAGTACTTCCAAGTTAACACCCCTCTCTTCTCTTTTCCCTCCAATCAGGCGTGCCCTGAGAGTTGAGCGCTCCTTTCGGGACGTGGAGGACGATGACATGCTGCCGAGAAGCTTACAGGACGGGCTGAGGGACAGCTACGTCAGTTCCGCCCCCCTCAAGCCCCCATTGGCCCATTCGCTTCTTATAAAGGAGGAGCTCCTCAGCCAGAAGCACCGCCTCCTCGGCCAGCCTCCGGCTCTCTCATTGGCTAGTCTGGAGGCGGCGGGGCTTCTCAACCACGGGAACAAAGGGAACCACGTGGAGCCCCACCCCCTCCTGGCACGGGACGGCTCTCCGTGGGGTTCCTCCAGTGGTAAAACCCACCACCACCAACTGGACAGCCTGCTGAGGCTGAAGCAGGCCAGCGCCATCCTCTCAGACCTCCAAGACCTGCCTCTGTTCTTGGACAACCACCACCACGGGGCGTTCTCCTCCAAGAGCTCCTCCGGAGGTGGCCTCCGCCACCACCATGGCTCCACCAAGACCCACCATGAGGTGGTGGTGAAGAGGGAGCCGGGAGGCCACCACTCCCCGCCCGTGGACCTGAAGATCCCCCAGGTGAGGGGCATGGACCTGTCATGGGACTCCCACGCCTCAGACCTGTACGGGTACGGGGCCATGGTGTTGGGCGCCGGGGGCCACGGTGGGGTGGAGAATGCTTTGAGCAGGAAGCTGAGGGTCATCCTGCCCAAGCAGAACCGGCGTGCCGGTAGCCTGAGAGGCAGCCTGGGAGGTTTTCTGGATGGGGCAGCAGACTACTGGAACTCCGACGTGGATCAGGGGACCTCCGGGCAACCATACCCGACCTCCGACCCCGAGGGCGACCCCTGCTCTAAGCAGCCCAGGAAGAAGAGGGGGCGCTACCGGCAGTACAACAGCCAGATCTTAGAAGAGGCCATCGGCATGGTGATGGGCGGGAAGATGAGCGTATCCAAGGCCCAGAACATGTACGGGATCCCTCACAGCACACTGGAGTACAAGGTGAAGGAGCGACTGGGCACACTGAAGAATCCTCCTAAGAAGAAGCTCAAATTGACCTTGAGGATGGGAGGACAGGATTCCGCCGCCGAGTCAGAGACTACACCAACCGCGACGCCGCGAGAGGTTGCGCCACCGGAGGCCGCCGATCTGAACCACGAGCAAAAAATGAAAATGGAATTTGAAGATTAACTGAGAAACAACGATGACGACGAATCCTCCCTTTCCTTATATATGTATAAAAACATCTTAACATTAAGACTAAAGTAATTGGAAACAAATGGAGCTTTATTTGTGCCAATTTACTGTTGCAGTATCTGGGTGAGCACAAGCGCAGGGATATGAGGAGGATTCTAAAACAAGCTGGAGATTAAAACTAAACCAATCGGCTGGTTCTGCGGTTGTCGTTTTGACACTGCACATTTGTTTAGCTTTTATATCAAGCGGCGAAACAAATGCGTCAAAAGCCACTAGTGACGTGACAGTTATTAATTACAGTTTGTAAAGCATGTTGATTATCCCCCCCAAAACCCGAACTCCCCCTATTCTGAACTTGATACACTGACCCTGCATTGCTTTTAAATGCAGTCTGGGCTGCGGAATATCTCAACTTTGGGAAAAATTTGAGGGGGTTAAAAATGAACCCTTTTGAACAAACTATTATGGTCCCCCCCTCTCTCATTTAAGTACTAGTACCAATTGGTAAGTGAACTGTCTCCTATGTTTTGAACCAACTCTAAAACTAGTAACGTCACAGGAAGCTCTCTCACCAGGAAGCTGAATCAAAACCGCATTATTTCTATCGCCAGGTAGCCATTTCTCTTTAACAAACGCAAAACTTTCTTTCCTCCTTCGATATTCTGCTACTCTTTAAAAGTGAACGAAAGCAACATTGGCCGTGTCCTTTTTAAGGTAAAGACACAAAATAGTCAATCAGGGATGCATGTTCGTAAGTTTTAGTAAATAACTACTAACTTTTAGAATATTTTGAATGTTTTTTTTGTTTGTTTTATCTTCTTTTGTTTGGCTTTCTTTTGCACTACACTTTCAGTCTGGCGCTCACCGGCGCCACCCAGTGGTGACAGACCAGGTTACCTCGGCATTGCTGTCCTAGCATCATGCACTTAAGGTCTGTCATAATCCCCGGCCAACTGCGCTCCAGGTACAAGTTACCCGTAGCCACAGATCTAGGATCAGTTTACCCTGCCTTAACAATTAGGGGGGAAACCTCAAAACTGACCTGAGATCAGCATGTAGGGGCAATTTTATATCTCTGCTGCTCTCCTGGAGAGAGCTCCTCAACCTCAACGGTGGTAGGTAAATGTTGCCTCTAACCACTGGTCCATAGTCAGATGTCTTTTTTTATCCCCTTATTGCTAAGGTTTGGATTGGGGCTTGGTGATCTGATCCTAGTTCAGTGGTTGAGCGCAACTTCTACCTCAAGCACCTGCAACAAGTGAATCTGTTCCCAATCCCGATCCTAGGGAGCTGTAGCCATCTCTGGTTTTCATTCCAACCAACGACCTCATGCATATGCGCTCAGCTAATTAGTGGGCAGGGTTCTCCTAACACTATGACATCACATGGAGTGATAACCACATGCATTGTAGCTCTCCAAGACCAGGAAGTGGAAACATTGCTGCTACAATATATATATATTATCCTGTACTGAGCGAAGGTTTTACCAGCCTTACTGTCTCTAAACACTAAACATTTCATAAAGTTTTCTGTTTTAGAATTCTAACTAAGTAAAAGCTTCTTAGTTGATGAGTTTTGAAATGGCTCCTCTCACTCCCATGTGGTTTTAAAATGTTCAAAGGTAGTTTCAAAGGCAGTTTATTACGACAATGTGCATTTATACTGGGGGGGGGGGCATTTAACAGTGAGAGGGGATGTGTTCGGTTGGGAGGGATTAGGGGATAATATAATATAAATTATTATGACACTGAACTTAAAGCCAATCCGCATTTCTGGATGATTTTGTTCCTCATTTTTAACTCAGGGTACCTGAGACGGGAATCTCTTGACGAAGCCATGATTCTAAAACACGGACGTGTTTCCTTTATCCTGCAGGACCTAAAAGTGAAGGGCAGGACATGACTTCTCTCACTCTGCCACTTCTGACGGGGGGCGGAGCTTACAGCCCGGCTAGGTGGGTGTGGCTTAGCAGTGCCACGCCCTGTAGACTGCGGTGAATCATGAAGAAGGTAACACAAACTAAAACAGTGAAGAGGGTGTGAGGAGAAGTTCGGAAATTAAACGTCTGAAAATAGCACCTTTTTTCTTTTTACCGCGTGAGAGAGAGGAAGATATTGTAGCTCTTTTCAGAGAGATGGGGATGGGTTTGGATGGGAGGAAGAGAGGTGATTAGAGGAGGGTAAGGGGTGGCCAGAAAGCAAAAAGAGAGAAAAAAAAGCTTTAGTGTCTGAAAGACTTTCAGAGAGCTGCAGCTTGGACCTAAACATATTCTGTTTCTTCTCTATTACCTCCTCAGTACCCTGGTTGATGCTTGAATTTGTCAGATTTCGTGTAGTGTAGTTGTCATATCTGGTTCCTGCCCCGCAGCCCTCCTGCCAAACCAGGCGGGAACTATCTTATCTGTCGTCATGTTTTGTCAGGGGAAAGAAAAAAACCATCCTTCTGAGAAAATGTTTTTAGAAAAAGATGCTCTCGTTTTTTTTGTGTGTTGGGGGCAAAAAAAAAGACAAAGGAAAAATAAAAATAAACATGTTTTTTAAAATGTTTTTAAAGCCCTCTCTTGCTCTGCTGTAGTAAACGTTGCTGTTCGCTCTAAACACTGCCTGGTGCTCACCCAGTCTGTGAGATTATTCATCAAATTGTACTTAGAAAACATCTCCGTCATGTCAACACTGATGAAATGAACATTCACTCCTTCAAATGTCCTGTACATTGTATTTATTTCATTTTGTATTTTATTTTCTTCTCCAAAATGGCACCAATCCGTTCCGGGTGATTTGGGAATTCTTAGATAGGAGCTTACATCTGCAAAGTATAGACTACTTTATGAGTGTCGTACCAAGCGATTCATGCTCTAGTGTATTCTAAATTAGTGAATAATTGGTATATAATTGTTATAATTATATTCAAACCCCTAATGAACAATCTTACCTTGCCCTGTTCTGATAGATTGGTCTTGGACTTCGACCCTCCCTCCCTCCCATGGTTTGATTGGCAGTTATGCGTAGCCGATGGGAACAATGTAATCCCTTTATGATGACCTCTGTAGGAACACAAGGTCAGGGGTCATGCATGAAATGCATTCAACACTTAGACAAGGCAGAGTATTTCAAGTGTCTAATTGGTTACTTGTCCCATCCAATCAGAAGACCAAATATAGTCCAGCAATGACTTATATGAGATTGATATTTTTACTTAAGTTATGAGTAAAGCACTTATTGTGTAGCCTTTTACCTTTCAAAGCATGATTACTAATTAATTTAGCTTAGATGTGAATGCGATTTGACAAGAAAAAACACTACTTAAATATAGTGTGGAATTGTGTTTTAAACTTTGTTTTTCTCCTAAAGTATGACAAAAATGTGCCCCTTAGCGCTTCTGTCACGTTATGCATGTGAGCATGAAAAATGATGCTAGTGGGAAATGTGTATAACCTGTACAATTGGTATTTACATGTAGCACTGACTGAGATGCGTGTCTAAATTCCTACATTCAGCACTTAGATAGGTCCTGAAACCCTTGAGGTGATTCCTACATTCAGCACTTAGGTAGATCCTGAAACCCTTGAGAGGATTCCTACATTCAGCACTTAGGTAGATCCTGAAACCCCTGAGACGGGATTCCTGAAGGGCCAAGAATTTCCACATACATTATTTATGAAAACTATAAATCTATGTATTTATCATTGGGCAATCAAAAAAGAACATGCTAGTGGTTCCCGAGGATGAGGATGTTGATTATGGCAGCCCCCCGTACCTCTCTGATTCAGAGGGGTTGGGTTAAATGCAGAAGACACATTTCAGTTGAAGGCATTCAGTTGTACAACTGACTAGGTATCCCCCCTTCCCCCTTCATCAGTCGTAT
This sequence comes from Oncorhynchus kisutch, assembly GCF_002021735.2. Lineage (NCBI taxonomy): Eukaryota > Metazoa > Chordata > Actinopteri > Salmoniformes > Salmonidae > Oncorhynchus > Oncorhynchus kisutch. Next base: position 16,965 of record NW_022264343.1, read on the forward strand.
CTAATCTACTGAGGTGCATTGCCATTTGGGCTTTATTTCATGTTTGTATGAATATTTTTGGGGTTCAGTTGTTTAGTTATGCCACTTGGGTTAACGGATCCCCCTGTCTGAAAAAGTCCTCCTCCTTAACACGACTGAGTCTCGCCTCTTTTACAGAGAGGTTTCACACTTCTAATTATTTATATACACACAGATAATGAATGTAATAAACTGACATTAATCTCCCCACACACAAAAAAAATATCTGAAAAAAACCCAATGACAATGTCAGGTTTTTTTGGGGGGGAGAACAGACTGTTTAATTTCTTTCTCCATCGTCTGCTTGTATTTGACTAGCGTTTTTCTGCCGTGGGTATCTGTAGCCTTCAGTATTGTACCTCTCAGGATAAAGTTGACGGGAGGGGCAGCAATATTAGTCAGTCGGAGGATGACGATGACGCAGACTTAACTACCTGTATTAGATTAAATGTATACAACACCTATATTATATATTGACCTGGCTCAGCTGTGTCCAAGTGCTGTACCTCAACCTGCACTTGTATCCCTCTCAGGGAAGCCTGAAAGAAAGAAGGGATAGTTGATACTCTGGGAAATATAGGCCCCTCCTCCTTTTTCTTTTGTTCTTGTCTTTTACAAGAGGAGCTAGGAGTATGTGACGGACAGCTTATTAGTCTAGTTCGTTTTCTTTACTGTAACATCACTCCAGGTTAAACTTCTTCATGGGGATTTGAGTTTATTACAGAGATGAGACAGAGACACAGTCGGTCAGAGACCTAGAGGGGAGAATGTGACGGACAGCTTATGAGACAGAGACACAGTCGGTCGGAGACCTAGAGGGGAGAATGTGTCAGACAGGTGGAAATGTTAACCTTCTGAATCTACTGTCTTATTATTATTATTATTATTATTATTAACTTGTTTTAAACTGCATTCCAAAACAAATCATTGTACCTTTTTATATAAATGAAAATAGCTATATACATATGAATATATATTTAATTTACTGTTTTACATCTTCAGGTAAATCAATGGATTTCTTTTCATTCTGATGTGAGATTGTAAACAAACATGGAGAGAAAAAAAAAGAAATGCAGAACAGAACTAACCTCAATTTCTAGATACCATGTGACGTGCCATTTTTGTCTCTTGAGTGGCACGTGATACCTTTCAAGAAAAAATCTAAACAGACTTCTGTGAATTGCCATTTTGCTTGTTGTTATGAAGTGTTGTTGATTATTCCTCCATGCTGCATATCCTGTTGTCATGACGCCTCAGGTCCACCCACTTCAAAGCAGCTGATTGTACACTAACTAGCAACACAAATCAGGACTTTTATTAAAGTAAAAGTGTTTTAGTACTCTTTTAGTACACTTTCTTGTGTTTCCAGATGTCTTAGATGGGACTGACGGAAGCACTTTTTAAATTATTATTGTTATTATTATATGGTGTTTTTTTCATGTTTTCTTAATTTTTAAAGAAAATATACATTCTTATAGCTACTAAACCGAACCCAGGTCTTTCTGAATGCAACACTACTGTATTAACTAGCACACTCAGCCTTGGAAGCACACACCATGCACACTGTAACTGCACACCATACATACTGTAACTACACACCATGCATACTGTAACTACACCCCATACATACTGTAACTACACCCCATATATACTGTAACTACACCCCATACGCTCTGTAACTACACACCATACATACTGTAACTACACACCATACATACTGTAACTACACACCATACATACTGTAACTACACCCCATACATACTGCAACTACACCCCATATATACTGTAACTGCACACCATACATACTGTAACTGCACACCATACATACTGTAACTACACACCATGCATACTGTAACTGCACCCCATGCATACTGTAACTACACACCATACATACTGTAACTGCACACCATACATACTGCAACTACACACCATGCACACTGTAACTGCACACCATACATACTGCAACTACACACCATGCACACTGTAACTGCACACCATACATACTGTAACTACACCCCATACATACTGCAACTACACCCCATATATACTGTAACTACACACCATACATACTGTAACTACACACCATACATACTGTAACTGCACACCATACATACTGCAACTACACACCATGCACACTGTAACTGCACACCATACATACTGTAACTACACACCATGCATACTGTAACTACACCCCATACATACTGCAACTACACCCCATATATACTGTAACTGCACACCATACATACTGCAACTACACACCATGCACACTGTAACTGCACACCATACATACTGTAACTACACACCATGCATACTGTAACTACACCCCATACATACTGCAACTACACCCCATATATACTGTAACTGCACACCATACATACTGTAACTACACACCATACATACTGTAACTGCACACCATACATACTGTAACTACACACCATGCATACTGTAACTACACCCCATACATACTGCAACTACACCCCATATATACTGTAACTACACCCCATACATACTGCAACTACACCCCATATATACTGTAACTGCACACCATACATACTGCAACTACACACCATGCACACTGTAACTGCACACCATACATACTGCAACTACACACCATGCACACTGTAACTGCACACCATACATACTGTAACTACACACCATGCATACTGTAACTACACCCCATACATACTGCAACTACACCCCATATATACTGTAACTACACACCATACATACTGTAACTACACACCATACATACTGTAACTGCACACCATACATACTGCAACTACACACCATGCACACTGTAACTGCACACCATACATACTGTAACTACACACCATGCATACTGTAACTACACCCCATACATACTGCAACTACACCCCATATATACTGTAACTGCACACCATACATACTGCAACTACACACCATGCACACTGTAACTGCACACCATACATACTGTAACTACACACCATGCATACTGTAACTACACCCCATACATACTGCAACTACACCCCATATATACTGTAACTGCACACCATACATACTGTAACTACACACCATACATACTGTAACTGCACACCATACATACTGTAACTACACACCATGCATACTGTAACTACACCCCATACATACTGCAACTACACCCCATATATACTGTAACTACACCCCATATATACTGTAACTACACACCATGCATACTGTAACTGCACCCCATATATACTGTAACTACACACCATGCATACTGTAACTACACACCATGCATACTGTAACTACACCCCATACATACTGCAACTACACCCCATATATACTGTAACTACACCCCATATATACTGTAACTACACACCACACATACTGTAACTACACCCCATACATACTGCAACTACACCCCATATATACTGTAACTACACCCCATATATACTGTAACTACACACCATGCACACTGTAACTGCACACCATACATACTGTAACTACACACCATGCATACTGTAACTACACCCCATACATACTGCAACTACACCCCATATATACTGTAACTACACCCCATATATACTGTAACTACACACCACACATACTGTAACTACACCCCATACATACTGCAACTACACCCCATATATACTGTAACTACACCCCATATATACTGTAACTACACACCATGCACACTGTAACTGCACACCATACATACTGTAACTACACACCATGCATACTGTAACTACACCCCATACATACTGCAACTACACCCATATATACTGCAACTACACCCCATATATACTGCAACTACACCCCATATATACTGTAACTACACCCCATACACTCTGTAACTACACCCCATGCATACTGTAACTACACCCCATACATACTGCAACTACACCCCATATATACTGTAACTACACACCATACATACTGTAACTACACCCCATATATACTGTAACTACACCCCATACATACTGTAACTACACCCCATACACTCTGTAACTACACCCCATACACTCTGTAACTAGACCCCATACATACTGTAACTACACACCATACATGCTGTAACTACACCCCATACATACTGTAACTACACACCATACATACTGTAACTACACCCCATACATACTGTAACTACACCCCATACATACTGTAACTACACCCCATACATACTGTAACTACACCCCATATATACTGCAACTACACCCCATATATACTGCAACTACACCCCATATATACTGTAACTACACCCCATACACTCTGTAACTACACCCCATGCATACTGTAACTACACCCCATACATACTGCAACTACACCCCATATATACTGTAACTACACACCATACATACTGTAACTACACCCCATATATACTGTAACTACACCCCATACATACTGTAACTACACCCCATACACTCTGTAACTACACCCCATACACTCTGTAACTAGACCCCATACATACTGTAACTACACACCATACATGCTGTAACTACACCCCATACATACTGTAACTACACACCATACATACTGTAACTACACCCCATACATACTGTAACTACACCCCATACATACTGTAACTACACCCCATACATACTGTAACTACACACCATACATACTGTAACTACACCCCATACACTCTGTAACTACACCCCATACATACTGTAACTACACCCCATATATAGTCGCATACATTTCTATATGTATTGACTCACGCACACACACACTCTTCATCAGGTATCCACTTCGTGTGGGTGGGTTACATGTACAATTATAAACCTTTGCCGTGTCCTTTATAGAACCTGGTGGGTGTGACACTCCTGAGGCCAGGAAAAATATCAGGCTTGTAACTTGGCTTGTGAAGGCTCTGCCTCCCTTATTCTGTCCAAACAGCCCCCTTTGCTTCGTATCTTTCTCCAGTCCAGTCCGGCTCAGTGGGCCCCTATAACACTGGCCCCAACCCTCACCACCAAGAACCTGTCTTTAACTCTGGCTCTGTTTCTGATTTGTTTGTGTAGTGGTGACTTTGTGTAGTGACGTTCCCCTGCCTCTTTGCGTAATTTGCTATTTTTATTTAATTTGGCAAATTTCAAGAATGGCAAAAATATAGTATTTTGTCAAATGTATCCTTTTTCTACACCAAGTTTGTTTTTTAAATGTTGTAAAAGTCTCAGCATTTGTCAAGGCGCAAGTACCACCCGCCAACTAACTGCAACTTGAGGGCTTTTCTGTTTGATATGTGAAACATTTTGAAGCAAACAGTGCTTTGGTTTTGTTGAAGAGAGAAACGTTGGTTGGAATTTAAAAGTGAGGCACACCTTCCGTCTGGAATGAGGTTGAGCTGCTTGCAATCATACCAATTCCCAGCTACCCCCAAACAACACTTTGAAACAGGAACTATCACAGATAACCGTCTTACCTCTGTGTTATCTTTCTACATTTCACACCACTGGCAGTTGAAACGGTTCAACATGGAGTCTGTGACACGTCCGGCGAAGGAGCCTCCATCTCTCCCGCTCCAATCTGACAGTCAGAACACCACCTATTACATTCTGTAGTTTTATGAGGCTTGTGTGTCCATAATGTTGTGTTTTACTGCGAAGGGAGGCTGGATAGGAAAGCAGCAGGGTTCTTCCTGTGCTACAGTAACCATTTGTTTTAGTCTGGCAAAATGGCTGCAATCCAGTTTAGGATATTGGGACTGTAGAAGTATGATATTTCAAATACATATTGTTTCTTTCCGTGGACATTCGACTAACAAACATGAAAGTGTGCAAACCTAGAAAACTGTCAAATGTTGAGATGAGATGGCACAATCCGAAAACTAAATAAGGCGTTTTTAAAAACCTTAAACTTAATATTAATGTAATGTTCAGTCGTACTTAATAAAGTGTAGTGTGATTTTCTACATTTGCTTGTATCGCAGATGTTAGTTGTATACTTGAAAGTAATTGAAATGAATGAGAATCTCAACCTCACAGTCTAATTATGGATTATTTATTACTATTATGTTTTATTATGAATCAATCTGTGAAAGATGGAATGCCTTTTTCAGCCTCTCTAATCGTTAGCTCAATCTTTACAACACATCAGGCCTATATTGGGAGTAGTATAAAAACTATAGCCAAAAAAGTATAGTGTATATATTTTAGTATTTGAATTCTGTAATGAAAATCACTCCATATAATACAAGGATACTTTGCCTAAATTATTTAATTACAAAATGCTAGTGAGGAGGTTTTGCTCATAAACGTCAACCCCCCCCCCCCCCCCCCCCAGACTGGGAGATAGTGTCTTGCTACAGTCAGATATATCTGGACTAGGGGTTGTAGGGAGTCTTGCTGCAGTCAGATATATCTGGACTAGGGGTTGTAGAGTGTCTTGCTACAGTCAGATATATCTGGACTAGGGGTTGTAGAGTGTCTTGCTACAGTCAGATATATCTGGACTAGGGGTTGTAGAGTGTCTTGCTACAGTCAGATATATCTGGACTAGGGGTTGTAGGGAGTCTTGCTGCAGTCAGATATATCTGGACTAGGGGTTGTAGAGTGTCTTGCTACAGTCAGATATATCTGGACTAGGGGTTGTAGAGTGTCTTGCTACAGTCAGATATATCTGGACTAGGGGTTGTAGAGTGTCTTGCTACAGTCAGATATATCTGGACTAGGGGTTGTAGAGTGTTTTGCTACAGTCAGATATATCTGGACTAGGGGTTGTAGGGAGTCTTGCTGCAGTCAGATATATCTGGACTAGGGGTTGTAGAGTGTCTTGCTACAGTCAGATATATCTGGACTAGGGGTTGTAGAGTGTCTTGCTACAGTCAGATATATCTGGACTAGGGGTTGTAGAGTGTCTTGCTACAGTCAGATATATCTGGACTTGGGGTTGTAGAGTGTCTTGCTACAGTCAGATATATCTGGACTAGGGGTTGTAGAGTGTCTTGCTACAGTCAGATATATCTGGACTAGGGGTTGTAGAGTGTCTTGCTACAGTCAGATATATCTGGACTAGGGGTTGTAGGGAGTCTTGCTGCAGTCAGATATATCTGGACTAGGGGTTGTAGAGTGTCTTGCTACAGTCAGATATATCTGGACTAGGGGTTGTAGAGTGTCTTGCTACAGTCAGATATATCTGGACTAGGGGTTGTAGAGTGTCTTGCTACAGTCAGATATATCTGGACTAGGGGTTGTAGGGAGTCTTTCTACAGTCAGATATATCTGGACTAGGGGTTGTAGGGAGTCTTTCTACAGTCAGATATATCTGGACTAGGGGTTGTAGGGAGTCTTGCTACAGTCAGATATATCTGGACTAGGGGTTGTAGGGAGTCTTGCTGCAGTCAGATATATCTGGACTAGGTGTTGTAGGGAGTCTTGCTACAGTCAGATATATCTGGACTAGGGGTTGTAGAGTGTCTTGCTACAGTCAGATATATCTGGACTAGGGGTTGTAGAGTGTCTTGCTACAGTCAGATATATCTGGACTAGGGGTTGTAGAGTGTCTTGCTACAGTCAGATATATCTGGACTAGGGGTTGTAGAGTGTCTTGCTACAGTCAGATATATCTGGACTAGGGGTTGTAGAGTGTCTTGCTACAGTCAGATATATCTGGACTAGGGGTTGTAGAGTGTCTTGCTACAGTCAGATATATCTGGACTAGGGGTTGTAGAGTGTCTTGCTACAGTCAGATATATCTGGACTAGGGGTTGTAGAGTGTCTTGCTACAGTCAGATATATCTGGACTAGGGGTTGTAGGGAGTCTTGCTGCAGTCAGATATATCTGGACTAGGGGTTGTAGAGTGTCTTGCTACAGTCAGATATATCTGGACTAGGGGTTGTAGAGTGTCTTGCTACAGTCAGATATATCTGGACTAGGGGTTGTAGAGTGTCTTGCTACAGTCAGATATATCTGGACTTGGGGTTGTAGAGTGTCTTGCTACAGTCAGATATATCTGGACTAGGGGTTGTAGAGTGTCTTGCTACAGTCAGATATATCTGGACTAGGGGTTGTAGAGTGTCTTGCTACAGTCAGATATATCTGGACTAGGGGTTGTAGGGAGTCTTGCTGCAGTCAGATATATCTGGACTAGGGGTTGTAGAGTGTCTTGCTACAGTCAGATATATCTGGACTAGGGGTTGTAGAGTGTCTTGCTACAGTCAGATATATCTGGACTAGGGGTTGTAGAGTGTCTTGCTACAGTCAGATATATCTGGACTAGGGGTTGTAGGGAGTCTTTCTACAGTCAGATATATCTGGACTAGGGGTTGTAGGGAGTCTTTCTACAGTCAGATATATCTGGACTAGGGGTTGTAGGGAGTCTTGCTACAGTCAGATATATCTGGACTAGGGGTTGTAGGGAGTCTTTCTACAGTCAGATATATCTGGACTAGGGGTTGTAGGGAGTCTTTCTACAGTCAGATATATCTGGACTAGGGGTTGTAGGGAGTCTTGCTGCAGTCAGATATATCTGGACTAGGTGTTGTAGGGAGTCTTGCTACAGTCAGATATATCTGGACTAGGGGTTGTAGGGAGTCTTGCAAACATAAAAACATACCAAGCAAAGGTATGGAGAAACAATTAGAAGGAAAGCTAATCAAACTCTCAGTGTTCTTTGGCAGAAGCTTGTCTTGGAATGGGGTGTCCTTGCATGTTGCTATAACAATGGAGCAGCAACATCATTCTCAGGCGGAGGTGTGTCTCTTCTGTTTTATTAACCTTTTCTCAAGGAAATGGTCGACGTCTCTCTCTCTCTCTCTCGCTCTTCTTTCAAAGTGTTTCTCCCGATGTCCGTTATTCCTTCCTCCCCTGGTTCCCAAAACTGGTGAGGCCTGTAATTGGCCCACGATGTCTCATATCAGTACAGTTCCCTGTAAAACAATGTGAGATTGTAGATGTGTTTGAACAGTTGTTTGTTACTTAACACCTGTTTCCCCCACCTGTATCCCAATGTAAAGGATGCAAGATGTCTCCTCAGAAATGATGCCATCTGCCAATACGTTTTAAAGCTTTTTATGGATGGTCTGAATATGTCTGCCATCTCAGTCTTTTCCCCTCTCCCCTACTGTCCTATTGAATCCTTCACAAGGTGATTACTGCTTCACCACAATGCATAGTGACGCAAAGGTCCTTCTCTTTCTCTCTCTCGCTGGTTTTGGATTGGGTGCGTGTCTATTGCTTCGGTGACTGTTCTGGCTTCTCTGCCTGTCTGCTTGACTTAGAGGGGCCCTGGTCAAAAGTAGTGCACTTTGTAGGGAATAGTGCGCCAGATGATGTCTCTGGTTTCTGCTACCTCAGCTTGCCTGGTGGAAGACTGTTGGGGAGGGTATATGGGGTGGGGTAGTATAGGCTCAAGGGCTTTCTGTACAGATTGACAAGAACGTTTGGTATTTTGTTGGTTGCGAGTGACGTTACAGGGATGAGGGTCAATTGGGTAGTGATGAACCGTCCATATGCTTGACTATTGGAAAGGGGGTCGGGAAGCGGTGGTCGGGAAGATGGGGGGGTAACCCCTTCACTTGTAACATTTCGGGGTTTCTATGAAAAACAAAAAAAACATATAATTTGTTTGTGAATTTCTAGTTGAAGTTGATAATGCCTGCCGTGTTTCTAGCTTTCGAACCGTCCGTTTTGTTTCAACGCTGGTTTCTTTGACAACCACAAGCCTTCTGTATTCTTCTGTATTCTTTGGTTCTGGTTTGTCGTCGTCGTCGTGTGGAGATACTATCAGATACTGCAGCAGTGTATTAAAAGGGTTTGACTGAAGAGCAGCTCTGACTCAGGACCACAGTTCAACCAGATGTCAGAGGGACACCTGCCAGGTGTTTTAGTTCAGACTTCTAGAGCAGCTCTGACTCAGGACCACAGTTCAACCAGATGTCAGAGGGACACCTGCCAGGTGTTTTAGTTCAGACTTCTAGAGCAGCTCTGACTCAGGACCACAGATCAACCAGATGTCAGAGGGACACCTGCCAGGTGTTTTAGTTCAGACTTCTAGAGCAGCTCTGACTCAGGACCACAGATCAACCAGATGTCAGAGGGACACCTGCCAGGTGTTTTAGTTCAGACTTCTAGAGCAGCTCTGACTCAGGACCACAGATCAACCAGATGTCAGAGGGACACCTGCCAGGTGTTTTAGTTCAGACTTCTAGAGCAGCTCTGACTCAGGACCACAGTTCAACCAGATGTCAGAGGGACACCTGCCAGGTGTTTTAGTTCAGACTTCTAGAGCAGCTCTGACTCAGGACCACAGTTCAACCAGATGTCAGAGGGACACCTGCCAGGTGTTTTAGTTCAGACTTCTAGAGCAGCTCTGACTTAGGACCACAGATCAACCAGATGTCAGAGGGACATCTGCCAGGTGTTTTAGTTCAGACTTCTAGAGCAGCTCTGACTCAGGACCACAGTTCAACCAGATGTCAGAGGGACACCTGCCAGGTGTTTTAGAGCAGCTCTGACTCAGGACCACAGTTCAACCAGATGTCAGAGGGACACCTGCCAGGTGTTTTAGTTCAGACTTCTAGAGCAGCTCTGACTCAGGACCACAGATCAACCAGATGTCAGAGGGACACCTGCCAGGTGTTTTAGTTCAGACTTCTAGAGCAGCTCTGACTCAGGACCACAGTTCAACCAGATGTCAGAGGGACACCTGCCAGGTGTTTTAGTTCAGACTTCTAGAGCAGCTCTGACTCAGGACCACAGTTCAACCAGATGTCAGAGGGACACCTGCCAGGTGTTTTAGAGCAGCTCTGACTCAGGACCACAGTTCAACCAGATGTCAGAGGGACACCTGCCAGGTGTTTTAGAGCAGCTCTGACTCAGGACCACAGTTCAACCAGATGTCAGAGGGACACCTGCCAGGTGTTTTAGTTCAGACTTCTAGAGCAGCTCTGACTCAGGACCACAGTTCAACCAGATGTCAGAGGGACACCTGCCAGGTGTTTTAGTTCAGACTTCTAGAGCAGCTCTGACTCAGGACCACAGATCAACCAGATGTCAGAGGGACATCTGCCAGGTGTTTTAGTTCAGACTTCTAGAGCAGCTCTGACTTAGGACCACAGATCAACCAGATGTCAGAGGGACATCTGCCAGGTGTTTTAGTTCAGACTTCTAGAGCAGCTCTGACTTAGGACCACAGATCAACCAGATGTCAGAGGGACACCTGCCGGGTGTTTTAGAGCAGCTCTGGTAAAGAACATGTGGCGAATATGATGAACCCTGTTTTACAGTTGAAGAAGAATTTCCAGTCATGTACATTCGTAGATCAGTACTAAGAAAAGAGATCTGCCGACCGTCTGTGTGTGAACCCAATACTTACTCTCTACTCTGGCCAAAGAGGGATATGATATCCATTCTTGAAAGCCAGACTTTGACCACTTTGACTTAGCTCTTCTTTATACAGCCTTTTGTTAACTAATTACCACACGATTTCAGCCAAATACCTATTTTCTTTCAGTGCTTTATAAACAGCAAGGATTGTAAAAAATAGAATGCCAATTTCACGGGGAAAGGAATTGATTTGTTTCATTGTCTCGTCTATTGTCATTGTATGGTGTTGGTGTGCAACAACTTCAAAAAATAAACCTTACAACGCAGGATACCTCAGAATATAAATCCATGTAAAGCTTGACAGCCTCCATGGCGTTGTTAGTTCCTCTACATTTTGCCCTCTTGATGCTCCATGTGCTTTTTCCTCTGTTATTTCCACTTTTATCCCTCACACGGCATGTAGCACATAGTGGACGTGTCATAGCTTCTTTTTTTTTCTTGTTCTGGGGACTTTTTAAGACGGGTCTCTCATTCAGTCCCTCCCCGGAGCCAGAGATAAAGAGAGAAGGAGGTGATTGGGAGTGAAAGGAACACTAATTCACATTCTAGAATTCATTTTGGGATCTCGTTTGATCCTGAAGTCACGAGAGAGAAAATATCTTCATCTATATCTGGAGCTCGGTTTCCTCGTCTCTTCTCTTTCATTATTTTGAAACTAGAGATGCTCAGAGGCCGAAGGTCAATCTGTTAAAGTCCTATAATCCCCATTGCTTTCCTTTTGGATACCTCTTTTTGATTTATCATCTACATTCTCATCATTAAAACTGAATGTAACGACACAAACTAACCTCACGATTCTAACTTGTCAGATGGAAGAAAAACAGATACTATATATGTACATATGTATAACACACAACACACAATGCATTGTATATATACAGATCTAAAGACAGATACATACTTATCTTATGGAAGGGGAAAAAACAACTGTTTCCTTTGTTTGATTCAGGGAACAATAGATATCACTCCCATGGCTCTCTTTCCTGACTGTATGTTAGATATCACTCCCATGGCTCTCTTTCTGACTGTATGTTAGATATCACTCCCATGGCTCTCTTTCTGACTGTATGCTAGATATCACTCCCATGGCTCTCTTTCTGACTGTATGTTAGATATCACTCCCATGGCTCTCTTTCTGACTGTATGTTAGATATCACTCCCATGGCTCTCTTTCTGACTGTATGTTAGATATCACTCCCATGGCTCTCTTTCTGACTATGCTAGATATTCACTCCCATGCCCATGGCTCTCTTCTGAATCTATGCTAGATCACTCCCTCCCATGCCCATGGCTTCTCTTTCTGACTATGCTAGATATCACTTCACTCCATGGCTCTCTTTCTGACTATGCTAGATATCACTCCCATGCCCATGGCTCTCTTTCTGACTATGCTAGATATCACTCCCATGCCCATGGCTCTCTTTCTGATTGTATGTTGCAATGCATCTCCTCATGATGTAGCAGGGGGGTGGCAGAGTTTAACGAGTGGAGCTTTTAGAGTAGGTAGCTAGTCTTTGAAACCTGATTATGTGAAAGGGGGGGGGGGTTTATAAATGACCACTGTAAAAGACAGTATATTTATGAAACAGGATAGCACGTCATGGTCCCATTATCATCTGTCCTTATCAGGTTAGGTGTAGCCTACGATATGTCAACTCCTGGCTAAAGTCTTGTGTTTTTCAAGTTGGATTTGGCACAGATTAAAGAAGGAAGGAAGGAAGGAGAAGAGGACATGCATTCAGTGATGTCACTTTATATACCTCTTCAGTGTCCATCAGAGTCCAATTGGAGAGCAACACAAGGATTCCGATTGGTTGGATATTTTTGCATGCCAGTGTACGTACATTGTAAAAGATTGTTGCTGGAGCGGGCAGTTGTTACGAAAGTGGAATGTACGCAGGACAGATTCCAATGTTTGTTTTAGATATGACTATTTCCCTTGAGAGAAGCCGTCCTTTTCAGAAAGAGGTGTGCACTTAGGTTGGTTTTAGTCGCTGCACCGCTCTCGTAGGGTTTTTTTGCTAAAGCTCTTTTCAGAATAACTTTTCCTTCTTAAAGTAAAAAAAAAAGAAGAAGAAACAATTGTGAGTTGTGTGACTGCCTGTTATGTGTTGCTGCTTGATGGTGTGAAATGCTTTTAGTTTCCTCTTGTCGGGCCTGTGAAGCCTGTGCCCTCCAACCATACTGTAGCCTGAGCTGCATTTGCAACACAGAACTATCAGTGCTCTTTTTAATGTTTTTGTAACACTGACACTGGTTTAATAGTGCAAGGCCGAAGCGTTGCATTCTGAATGCACCCTTCAAGCTTCTATAGGAATAATTTATCACCCACTCTCTGCCTCA
>NW_022264344.1:0-30575 GCF_002021735.2 Oncorhynchus kisutch
TGTGGTCAGGGTTATAGTAGATGTGGGTCAGGGTTATAGTAGATGTGGTCTATAGTAGATGTCGTCTAGTAGATGGGGTCTATCGTAGATGTGGTCACAGGCTTATAGTAGATGTGGTCTATAGTAGATGTGGTCAGGTTATAGTAGATGTGTTCAGGTTTATAGTAGAATGTGGTCAGGGTTATAGTAGATGTGGTCTATAGTAGATGTCGTCTATAGTAGATGGGGTCTATCTAATGTGGATCGGTTATGTAGATGTGGTCAGGGGATAGTAGATGTAGTCTATAGTAGATGTGGTAAGGGTTAAAGTAGATGTGGTCAGTGTTTAAGTAGATGTGGTCAGGGTTATTAGTAGATGTGGTCAGGGGTATATAGATGTGTCAGGGTTAAGTAGATGTGGTAGAGTGTAAGATGTCTCTATAGTAGATGGGGTCTATAGTAGATGTGGTCTATAGTAGATTGTTCAGTCTATAGTAGATGTGGTCTATAGTAGATGTAGTCAGGGTTTAGTAGATGTGGTCATGCGATAGTAGATATGTGTTCAGGGTTATAGTAGATGTGGTCAGGGTTATAGTAGATGTAGTCTATATAGATGTGGTAAGGGTTAGAAGTAGATGTGTGGTCAGGTTTAAAGTAGATGTGGTCAGGGTTATAGTAGATGTGGTCAGGGTTATAGTAGATGTGGTCAGGTTATAGTAGATGTTGTCTATAGTAGATGTGGTCTATAGTAATTGGTCAGGATTATAGTAGATGTGGTCTATAGTAGTAGATGTGGTCAGGGCTATAGTAGATGTGTTCAGGGTTATAGTAGATGTGGCCAGGTTATAGTATATGTGTGTCTATAGTAGATGTCGTCATTAGATCGGGTCATCGTAGATGTGGTCAGGTATTATAGTAGATGTGGTCAGGGTTATAAGATGTAGTCTATAGTAGATGTGGTAAGGGTTAAAGTAGATGTGGTCAGGGTTAAGTAGATGTGGTTCAGGGTTATAGATAGATGTGGTCAGGGTATAGTAGATTGGTCTATAGTAGATGTCGTCTATAGTAGATGGGTCATATCGTAGATGTGTCGGATATAGATGTGGTAAGGGTTAAAGTAGAGTGTGGTCAGGGTTAAAGTAGATGTGGTCAGGGTTAAAGTAGATGTGGTCAGGGTTATAGTAGATGTGGTCAGGGTTATAGTAGATGTGGTCAGTTATAGTAGATGGGTCTAGTAGATGTCGTCTATAGTAGATGGGGTCTATCTAGATGTGGTCTATAGTAGATGTGTCAGGCTTATAGTAGATGTGGTCTATAGTAGAGTGGTCTATAGTAGATGTATTCAGGGTTATAGTAGAGTGGTCAGGCTTATAGTAGATGTGGTCAGGGTTATAGTAGATGTGGCCAGGTTTATAGTAGATTAGTCTATAGTAGATGTGGTAAGTGTGGTTGTAAAAGTAGATGTGGTCAGGGTTAAAGTAGATGTGGTCAGGTTATAGTAGATGTGGTCAGGGTTATAGTAGATGTGGTCTATAGTAGATGTCGTCTATAGTAGATGGGGTCTATCGTAGATGTGGTCTATAGTAGATGGGTCAGGCTTATAGTAGATGTGGTCTATATAATGTGGTCTATAGTAGATGTGGTCAGGGATATAGTAGATGTGGTCAGGTTATAGTAGATGTGGTCAGGGTAAATTAGATGTGGTCAGGGTTATAGTAGATGTGGTCTATAGTAGATGTGGTCAGGGTTATAGTAGATGTGGTCTATAGTAGATGTGGTCTATCATAGATGTGGTCAGGCTTACAGTAGATGGTGGTCTATAGTAGATGTCGTCAGGTTATAGTCGATGTGGTCTATAGTAGATGTAGTCAGGGTTATAGTAGATGTGGTCAGCTTATAGTAGATGTGGGTCTATAGTAGATGTAGTCTATAGTAGATGTGGTCAGGGTTATAGTAGATGTGGTCAGGCTTATAGTAGATGTGGTCAGGCATATAGGTAGATGTAGTCAGGTTATAGTAGATGTGGTCAGGCTTATAGTAGATGTGGTCTATAGTAGATGTGGTTCTAGTAGATGTGGTCTATAGTAGATGTGTGGTCAGCTTATAGTAGATGTGGTCTATAGTAGATGTAGTCAGGGTTATAGTAGATGTGGTCAGGCCTATAGTAGATGTGGTCTATAGTAGATGTGGTCTATCGTAGATGTGGTCTATCGTAGATGTGGTCAGGCTTATAGTAGATGTGGTCTATAGTAGATGTGTTCAGGGTTATAGCAGATGTGGTCTATAGTAGATCTGGTCAGGGTTATAGTAGATGTGGTCTATAGTAGATGTAGGAAGGTCATTAGATGTGGTCAGGCTTATAGTAGATGTGGTCTATAGTAGATGTAGTCAGGGTTATAGTAGATGTGGTCAGGCTTATAGTAGATGTGGTCTATAGTAGATGTAGTCAGGGTTATAGTAGATGTGTTCAGGGTTATAGCAGATGTGGTCTATAGTCGATGTGGTCAGGGTTATAGTAGATGTGGTCTATAGTAGATGTGGTCTATAGTAGATGTAGTCAGGGTTAAAGTAGATGTGGTCTATAGTAGATGTAGTCAGGGTTATAGTAGATGTGGTCAGGCTTATAGTAGATGTGGTCTATAGTAGATGTGGTCTATAGTAGATGTGGTCAGGGTTATAGTAGATGTGGTCAGGGTTATAGTAGATGTAGTCTATAGTAGATGTGGTCAGGGTTATAGTAGATGTGGTCAGGGTTATAGTAGATGTGGTCTCTAGTAGATGTGGTCTATAGTAGATGTGGTCAGGGTTATAGTAGATGTGGTCAGGGTTATAGTAGATGTGGTCTCTAGTAGATGTGGTCTATAGTAGATGTGGTCAGGGTTATAGTAGATGTAGTCAGGGTTATAGTAGATGTGGTCTATAGTAGATGTGGTCAGGGTTATAGTAGATATATCCAGGTTTATAGTAGATGTGGTCTATAGTAGATGTGGTCAGGGTTATAGTAGATGTGGTCAGCTTATAGTAGATGTGGTCTATAGTAGATGTGGTCAGGCTTATAGTAGATGTGGTCTATAGTAGATGTGGTCAGGCTTATAGTAGATGTGGTCTATAGTAGATGTGGTCAGGGTTATAGGTAGATGTGGTCTATAGTAGATGTGGTCAGGGTTATAGTAGATGTGGTCAGGGGTTATAGTAGATGGGGTCTATCGTAGATGTGGTCAGGGTTATAGTAGATGTGGTCCAGGGTTATAGTAGATGTGGTCTATAGTAGATGTGGTCAGGGTTATAGTAGATGGGGTCTATCGTAGATGTGGTCAGGGTTATAGTAGATGTGGTCAGGGTTATAGTAGATGTGGTCTATAGTAGATGTGGTCAGGCTTATAGTAGATGTGGTCTATAGTAGATGTGGTAAGGGGTTAAAGTAGATGTGGTCAGGGTTAAAGTAGATGTGGTCAGGGTTATAGTAGATGTGGTCAGGGTTATAGTAGATGTGGTCAGGGTATAGTAGATGTTGTCTATAGTAGATGTGGTCAGGGTTATAGTAGTTGTAGTCTATAGTAGATGTGGTAAGGGTTAAAGTAGATGTGGTCAGGGTTAAAGTAGATGTGGTCAGGGTTATAGTAGATGTGGTCAGGGTTATAGTAGATGTGGTCAGGGTTATAGTAGATGTTGTCTATAGTAGATGGGGTCTATCGTAGATGTGGTCAGGATTATAGTAGAGGTGGTCTATAGTAGATGTGGTCAGGGTTATAGTAGATGTGTTCAGGGGTTATAGTAGATGTGGTCCAGGGTTATAGTATATGTGGTCTATAGTAGAATGTCGTCTATAGTAGATGGGGTCTATCGTAGATGTGGTCAGGATTATAGTAGATGTGGTCAGGGTTATAGTAGATGTAGTCTATAGTAGATGTGGTAAGGGTTAAAGTAGATGTGGTCAGGGTTAAAGTAGATGTGGTCAGGGTTATAGTAGATGTGGTCAGGGTTATAGTAGATGTGGTCTATAGTAGATGTCGTCTATAGTAGATGGGGTCTATCGTAGATGGTAGTCTATAGTAGATGTGGTAAGGGTTAAAGTAGATGTGGTCAGGGTTAAAAGTAGATGTGGTCAGGGTTAAAGTAGATGTGGTCAGGTTATAGTAGATGTGGTCAGGGTTATAGTAGATGTGGTCAGGGTTATAGTAGATGTGGTCTATAGTAGATGTCGTCTATAGTAGATGGGGTCTATCGTAGATGTGGTCTATAGTAGATGTGGTCAGGCTTATAGTAGATGTGGTCTATAGTAGATGTGGTCTATAGTAGATGTAGTCAGGGTTATAGTAGATGTGGTCAGGCTTATAGTAGATGTGGTCAGGGTTATAGTAGATGTGGCCAGGGTTATAGTAGATGTAGTCTATAGTAGATGTGGTAAGGGTTAAAGTAGATGTGGTCAGGGTTAAAGTAGATGTGGTCAGGGTTATAGTAGATGTGGTCAGGGTTATAGTTGATGTGGTCTATAGTAGATGTCGTCTATAGTAGATGGGGTCTATCGTAGATGTGGTCTATAGTAGATGTGGTCAGGCTTATAGTAGATGTGGTCTATAGTAGATGTGGTCTATAGTAGATGTGGTCAGGGATATAGTAGATGTGGTCAGGGTTATAGTAGATGTGGTCAGGGTTAAATTAGATGTGGTCAGGGTTATAGTAGATGTGGTCTATAGTAGATGTGGTCAGGGTTATAGTAGATGTGGTCTATAGTAGATGTGGTCTATCATAGATGTGGTCAGGCTTACAGTAGATGTGGTCTATAGTAGATGTAGTCAGGGTTATAGTCGATGTGGTCTATAGTAGATGTAGTCAGGGTTATAGTAGATGTGGTCAGGCTTATAGTAGATGTGGTCTATAGTAGATGTAGTCTATAGTAGATGTGGTCAGGGTTATAGTAGATGTGGTCAGGCTTATAGTAGATGTGGTCAGGCATATAGTAGATGTAGTCAGGGTTATAGTAGATGTGGTCAGGCTTATAGTAGATGTGGTCTATAGTAGATGTGGTCTCTAGTAGATGTGGTCTATAGTAGATGTGGTCAGGCTTATAGTAGATGTGGTCTATAGTAGATGTAGTCAGGGTTATAGTAGATGTGGTCAGGCCTATAGTAGATGTGGTCTATAGTAGATGTGGTCTATCGTAGATGTGGTCTATCGTAGATGTGGTCAGGCTTATAGTAGATGTGGTCTATAGTAGATGTGTTCAGGGTTATAGCAGATGTGGTCTATAGTAGATCTGGTCAGGGTTATAGTAGATGTGGTCTATAGTAGATGTAGGAAGGGTCATAGTAGATGTGGTCAGGCTTATAGTAGATGTGGTCTATAGTAGATGTAGTCAGGGTTATAGTAGATGTGGTCAGGCTTATAGTAGATGTGGTCTATAGTAGATGTAGTCAGGGTTATAGTAGATGTGTTCAGGGTTATAGCAGATGTGGTCTATAGTCGATGTGGTCAGGGTTATAGTAGATGTGGTCTATAGTAGATGTGGTCTATAGTAGATGTAGTCAGGGTTAAAGTAGATGTGGTCTATAGTAGATGTAGTCAGGGTTATAGTAGATGTGGTCAGGCTTATAGTAGATGTGGTCTATAGTAGATGTACTATAGTAGATGTGGTCAGGGTTATAGTAGATGTGGTCAGGGTTATAGTAGATGTAGTCTATAGTAGATGTGGTCAGGGTTATAGTAGATGTGGTCAGGGTTATAGTAGATGTGGTCTCTAGTAGATGTGGTCTATAGTAGATGTGGTCAGGGTTATAGTAGATGTTGGTCAGGTTATAGTAGATGTGGTCTCTAGTAGATGTGGTCTATAGTAGATGTGGTCAGGGTTATAGTAATGTAGTCAGGGTTATAGTAGATGTGGTCTATAGTAGATGTGGTCAGGGTTATAGTAGATATATCCAGGTTTATAGTAGATGTGGTCTATAGTAGATGTGGTCAGGGTTATAGTAGATGTGGTCAGGCTTATAGTAGATGTGGTCTATAGTAGATGTGGTCAGGCTTATAGTAGATGTGGTCTATAGTAGATGTGGTCAGGCTTATAGTAGATGTGGTCTATAGTAGATGTGGTCAGGGTTATAGTAGATGTGGTCTATAGTAGATGTGGTCAGGGTTATAGTAGATGTGGTCAGGGTTATAGTAGATGGGGTCTATCGTAGATGTGGTCAGGGTTATAGTAGATGTGGTCAGGGTTATAGTAGATGTGGTCTATAGTAGATGTGGTCAGGGTTATAGTAGATGGGGTCTATCGTAGATGTGGTCAGGGTTATAGTAGATGTGGTCAGGGTTATAGTAGATGTGGTCTATAGTAGATGTGGTCAGGCTTATAGTAGATGTGGTCTATAGTAGATGTGGTCTATAGTAGATGTGGTCAGGCTTATAGTAGATGTGGTCTATAGTAGATATGGTCTATAGTAGATGTGGTCTATAGTAGATGTGGTCAGGGTTATAGTAGATGTGGTCAGGGTTATACTAGATATGGTCTATAGTAGATGTGGTCAGGGTTATAGTAGATGTGGTCAGGCTGACACAACACACACTGACACACTGACACAACACACTGACACACTGACACACTGACACAACACACACTGACACAACGCACACTGACACACTGACACAACACACTGACACAACACACACTGACACAACACACACTGACACACTGACACAACACACACTGACACAACACACACTGACACACTGACACAACACACACTGACACACTGACACAACACACACTGACACACTGACACAACACACACTGACACAACACACACTTACAGACTGACACAACACACACTGACACACTGACACAACACACACTGACACACTGACAACACACACTGACACACTGACACAACACACTGACACAACACACACTGACACACTGACACAACACACACTGACACAACACACACTGACAGACTGA
Organism: Oncorhynchus kisutch; assembly: GCF_002021735.2. Taxonomy (NCBI): domain Eukaryota; kingdom Metazoa; phylum Chordata; class Actinopteri; order Salmoniformes; family Salmonidae; genus Oncorhynchus; species Oncorhynchus kisutch. Next base: position 6,929 of record NW_022264344.1, read on the forward strand.
CACAACACACACTTACACAACACACACTGCTACAACACACACACTGACACAACACACACTGACACACTGACAACACACACACTGACACAACACACACTGACACACTGACACAAACACACACCACACTGACACACACACACTGACACAACACACACTGACACACTGACACAACACACACTGACACACTGACACAACACACACTGACACACTGACACAACACACACTGACACAACACACACTGACACAACACACACTGACACACTGACACAACACACACTGACACAACACACACTGACACAACACACACTGACACACTGACACAACACACACTGACACACTGACACAACACACACTGACACACTGACACAACACACACTGACACACTGACACAACACACACTGACACAACACACACTGACACAATGACACAACACACACTGACACAACACACACTGACACAACACACGCTGACACACTGACACACTGACACACTGACACAACACACACTGACACAACACACACTGACACAACACACACTGACACACTGACACAACACACACTGACACAACACACACTGACACACTGACACAACACACTGACACAACACACACTGACACACGACACAACACTGACACACTGACGACAACACACACTGACACAACACACACTGACACACTGACACAACACACACTGACACAACACACACTGACACAACACACACTGACACAACACACACTGACACAACACACACTGACACAACACACACTGACACAACACACACTGACACAACACACACTGACACAACACACGCTGACACAACACACACTGACACACTGACACACTGACACACTGACACAACACACACTGACACAACACACACTGACACAACACACACTGACACACACTGACACAACACACACTGACACAACACACACTGACACAACACACACTGACACAACACACACTGACACACTAACACAACACACACTGACACAACACACACTGACACACTGACACAACACACACTGACACAACACACACTGACACAACACACACTGACACAACACACACTGACACAACACACACTGACACACTGACACAACACACACTGACAACACACACACACACTGACACGCTGACACAACACACGCTGACACACTGACACAACACACACTGACACAACACACACTGACACACTGACACAACACACACTGACACACTGACACACTGACACACTGACACAACACACACTGACACACTGACACACTGACACAACACACACTGACACACTGACACAACACACAGACACAACACACACTGACACAACACACACTGACACACTGACACGCTGACACAACACACACTGATACGCTGACACAACACACACTGACACACTGACACAACACACTCTGACACACTGACACAACACACAACACACACTGACACAACACACTGACACACTGACACAACACACACTGACACACTGACACAACACACACTGACACACACACACTGACACGGTGACACACTGACACAACACACACTGACACACTGACACAACACACACTGACACACTGACACAACACACACTGACACAACACACACTGACACAACACACACTGACACAACACACACTGACACGCTGACACAACACACGCTGACACACTGACACAACACACACTGACACAACACACACTGACACTGACACACTGACACACTGACACAACACACACTGACACAACACACACTGATACGCTAACACAACACACACTGACACACTGACACAACACACGCTGACACACTGACACAACACACACTGACACAACACACACTGACACACTGACACAACACACACTGACACAACACACACTGACACGTGTGACACAGTGACACAACACACTGACACACTGACACAACACACACTGACACAACACACACTGACACACTGACACAACACACACTGACACACTGACACGCTGACACAACACACACTGACACGCTGACACAACACACACTGACACACTGACACACAACACACGCTGACACACTGACACACAACACACACACACTGACACAACACACACTGACACACTGACACAACACACATTGACACAACACACACTGACACACTGACACAACACACACTGACACCACACACACTGACACACTGACACAACACACACTGACACACTGACACAACACACACTGACACAACACACACTGACACACTGACACACTGACACAACACACAATGACACACTGACACAACACACACTGACACAACACACACTGACACACTGACACAACATACACTGACACAACACACACTGACACAACACACACTGACACGCTGACACAACACACACTGACACAACACACACTGACACAACACACACTGACACAACACACACTGACACACTGACACACTGACACAACACACACTGACACACTGACACAACACACACTGACACAACACACGCTGACACACTGACACAACACACACTGACACAACACACACTGACACAACACACACTGACACACTGACACAACACACACTGACACACTGACACAACACACACTGACACAACACACGCTGACACACTGACACAACACACACTGACACAACACACACTGACACACTGACACCCACACTGACACAACAACACACTGACACACACACACTGACACACTGACACACTGACACAACACGCACTGACACACTGACACAAACACACTGAAACACAGTCCTGTGCCCAGGGTGATACAGTGAGAACATCTCTTTGATGACGTTGTATAGACCCTGATCTCTGTGGGTGGTGTTGGAGGGTGGTGGGGTATCTCTAGGAGGACTGTGGGACCCTTGCTGTGGGTGGTGATGAGGGTGGTGGGGTGTCTCTGGGAGGACTGGGGGACCCTTGCTGTAGGTAGTGATGGAGGGTGGTGGGTATCTCTGGGAGGACTGGGGACCCTTGCTGTGGGTGGTAATGGAGGGGTGGTGGGGTGTCTCTAGGAGGACTGGGGACCCTTGCTGTAGGTAGTGATGGAGGGTGGTGGGTATCTCTGGGAGGACTGGGGACCGCTTGCTGTGGGGTGGTGATGGAGGGTGGTGGGGTGTCTCTGGGAGGACTGGGGACCCTTGCTGTGGGTGGTGATGGGAGGGTGGTGGGGTGGTCTCTGGGAGGACTGGGGACCCTTGGCTGTGGTGGTGATGGAGGGTGGTGGGGTGTCTCTGGGAGGACTGGGGACCCTTGCTGTGGGTGGTGATGGAGGGTGGTGGGGTGTCTCTGGGAGGACTGGGGACCCTTGCTGTGGGTAGTGATGGAGGGTGGTGGGTTATCTCTGGGAGGACTGGGGACCCTTGCTGTGGGTAGTGATGGAGGGTGGTGGGGTATCTCTAGGAGACTGGGGACTCCTTGCTGTGGGTTGTTGTTGGAATCGCCCAATGGTTGGGGTCAAGTCAGTTCACGATTCAGGAAGTGAATTGAAATTCAGTTCATAGTTTGAATATCAATCAGCCATTGTTGTTGCCTGTCTCTAGGGGTTGCTGGGTTTCTCTCCCTCTCTCTTTGGCGAGGGAGGGAGGGAAGGAAGGAGGGGTGTGACAGGTTTATTAAATATCACAGAACCCATGCTGGAACTGGCAGGGAGGCTGGCCACACCATCGTACCCCATCGTACCCCAAACTGCTGCTCTGAGAGGGAGGACAACAAGCCTTCCTCTGTTACTGGCTGGTTAAAACTGCTGCTCTGAGAGAGAGGACAACAAGCTTCCTCTGTTACTGGCTTGGTTAAACTGCTGCTCTGGAGAGGGAGGACACAAAGCCTTCCTCTGTTACTGGCTGGTTAAACTGCTGCTCTGAGAGGGAGGACAACAAGCCTTCCTCTGTTACTGGCTGGTTAAACTGCTGCTCTGAGAGAGAGGACAACAAGCCTTCCTCTGTTACTGGCTGGTTAAACTGCTGCTCTGAGAGGGAGGACATCAAGCCTTCCTCTGTTTACTGGCTGGTTAAACTGCTGCTCTGAGAGGGAGGGAGGACAACAATCCTTCCTCTGTTACTGGCTGGTTAACTGCTGCTCTGAGAGGGAGGACAACAAGCCTCCTCTGTTACTGGCTGGTTAAACTGCCGCTCTGAGAGGGAGGGAGGACAACAAGCCTTCCTCTGTTACTGGCTGGTTAAAACTGCTGCTCTGAGGGGGAGGACAACAAGCCTTCCTCTGTTACTGGCTGTTAAACTGCTGCTCTGAGAGGGAGGACAACAAAGCCTTCCCCTGTTACTGCTGGTTAAACTGCTGCTCTGAGAGGGAGGACAACAAGCCTTCCTCTGTTACTGGCTGGTTAAACTGCTGCTCTGAGAGGGAGGACAACAAGCCTTCCTCTGTTACTGGCTGGTTAAACTGCTGCTCCTGAGAGGGAGGACAACAAGCCTTCCTCTGTTACTGGCTGGTTAAACTGCTGCTCTGAGAGAGAGGACAACAAGCCTTCCTCTGTTACTGGCTGGTTAAACTGCTGCTCTGAGAGGGAGGACATCAAGCCTTCCTCTGTTACTGGCTGGTTAAACTGCCGCTCTGAGAGGGAGGGAGGACAACAAGCCTTCCTCTGTTACTGCTGGTTAAACTGCTGCTCTGAGAGGAGGACATCAGCCTTCCTCTGTTACTGGCTGGTTAAACTGCCGCTCTGAGAGGGAGGGAGGACAACAATCCTTCCTCTGTTACTGGCTGGTTAAACTGCTGCTCTGAGAGGGAGGACAACAAGCCTTCCTCTGTTACTGGCTGGTTAAACTGCCGCTCTGAGAGGGAGGGAGGACAACAAGCCTTCCTCTGTTACTGGCTGGTTAAACTGCTGCTCTGAGGGGGAGGACAACAAGCCTTCCTCTGTTACTGGCTGGTTAAACTGCTGCTCTGAGAGGGAGGACAACAAGCCTTCCTCTGTTACTGGCTGGTTAAACTGCTGCTCTGAGAGGGAGGACAACAAGCCTTCCTCTGTTACTGGCTGGTTAAACTGCTGCTCTGAGAGGGAGGACAACAAGCCTTCCTCTGTTACTGGCTGTTAAACTGCTGCTCTGAGAGAGAGGACAACAAGCCTTCCTCTGTTACTGGCTGGTTAAACTGCTGCTCTGAGAGGGAGGACATCAGCCTTCCTCTGTTACTGGCTGGTTAAACTGCCGCTCTGAGAGGGAGGGAGGACAACAAGCCTTCCTCTGTTACTGGCTGGTTAAACTGCTGCTCTGAGGGGGAGGACAACAAGCCTTCCTCTGTTACTGGCTGGTTAAAAACTGCTGCTCTGAGAGGGAGGACAACAAGCCTTCCCCTGTTACTGGCTGGTTAAACTGCTGCTCTGAGAGGGAGGACAACAAGCCTTCCTCTGTTACTGGCTGGTTTAAACTGCTGCTCTGAGAGGGAGGACAACAAGCCTTCTCTGTTACTGGCTGGTTAAACTGCTGCTTTGAGAGGGAGGGAGGGAGACAGAGAGGGGAGATGGAGGGAGACAGAGAGGGGGAGAGACTTGTTACTGGCTGGCTAGCCTGGTGGTCTGGAGGGAGGAAGGTAGTGGAGAGGAGAGGGAGGGAGGGGAAAGAGGCGGAGAGGAGATGAGAGAAGAGAGTGATAGGGAGGGGAGAGAGTGATAGGGAGGGGAGAGGAGAGGAGAAAAAACGAGGGAGGGAGGGAGGAGAGGAGAAAAGGGGAGGGAGGGAGGAAGGAGAGTAGAGGAGAGATTAAAGAGGAAAAGAGACCGCTCAGCAGTGCCATTCCTCCTCAGCCCTCCACCTGCAGACCCACAGGCCAATCAGACCCAGTGGACTCTGTCGCCGGGCAGACAACACAGACCTCTCAGCTGAACTTCACCCGCCTGGATGGAAATGAAAGGGAGTCATTTTGCAGAGAATTTGAGTTTTTTCCTTTGTATGATTTGAGTGTGAGTACCTTCTGACCTCTAAAGAGTGTTTGAACTCACCGGTGGTGAGGTGGTGGTGGCGGAGAGGCGGTGGTGGAGAGATGGTAGTGGTGGTGAGGTGGTGGTGGAGGTGGTGGTGGTGGTGGTGTTGGAGAGATGTTGGTGGTGAGGTGGTGGTGGTGGTGGTGGAGAGATGGTGGTGGTGGAGAGATGGTGGTGGTGGAGAGGTGGTGGTGGTGGAGAGATGGTGGTGGTGAGGTGGTGGTGGTGGAGAGGTAGTGGTGGTGGCAGAGATGGTGGTGGTGGTGGAGAGGTGGTGGTGGTGGTGAGGTGGTGGTGGTGGAGAGATGGTGGTGGTGGTGGTGGTGGTGGTGGTGAGTGGGGGGTGAGAGGTGGTGGTGGAGAGGTGGTGGTGGTGGAGAGGTGGTGGTGGTGGAGAGGTGGTGGTGGTGGAGAGGTGGTGGTGGTGGTGAGGTGGTGGTGGAGAGAGGTAGTGGTGGAGAGGTTGGTGGTGGTGGTGGGAGGGTGTGGTGGTGGAGAGGTGTGGTGGTGGAGAGGTGGTGGTGGTGGAGAGGTGGTGGTGGAGAGGTGGTGGTGGTGGTGAGGTGGTGGTGGTGGAGAGGTGGTGGTGGAGAGGTGGTGGTGGTGGGGTGGAGAGTGGTGGGGTGGTGGTGGTGGTGGTAGTGGTGGAGAGGTGGTGGACAGGTGTGGTGAGGTGAGGTGGAGGTGGTGAGGTGGTGGTGGTGGTGAGGTGGTGGTGTTGGAGAGATGGTGGTGGTGAGGTGGTGGTGGTGGTGGTGGAGAGGTGGTGGTGGTGGAGAGATGGTGGTGGTGTGGAGAGATGGTGGTGGTGAGGTGGTGTGGTGGAGAGGTAGTGGTGGTGCAGAGATGGTGTGGTGTGGAGAGGTGGTGGTGAGGTGGTGGTGGTGAGGTGGTGGTGGTGGAGAGGTGGTGTGGTGGTGGTGGTGGTGGTGGTGGTGAGGGGTGGTGGTGGAGAGGTGGGTGGTGGTGAGTGGGTGGTGGAGAGATCAAATCATATTTATATAGCCCTTCGTACATCAGCTGATATCTCAAAGTGCTGTACAGAAACCCAGCCTAAAACCCAAACAGCACATGCAGGTGTAGAAGCACGGTGGCTAGGAAAAATCCCTAGAAAGGCCAATACCTAGGAAGAAACCTAGAGAGGAACCAGGCTATGTGGGGTGGCCAGTCCTCTTCTGGCTGTGCCGGTGGAGATTATAACAGAACATGGCCAAGATGTTCAAATGTTCATAAATGACCAGCATGGTCGAATAATAATAAGGCAGAACAGTTGAAACTGGAGCAGCAGCACAGTCAGGTGGAAGTTGAAACTGGAGCAGCAGCATGGCCAGAGAGATGGTAGTGGTGGAGAGGTGGTGGTGGTGGTGAGAGGTGGTGGTGGTGGAGAGGTGGTGGAGAGGTGGTGTGTGGAGAGGTGGTGGTGGTGAGGTGGTGGTGGAGAGGTGGTGGTGTGGTGAGATGGTGGTGTTGGAGAGATGGTGGTGGAGAGGTGGTGAGGTGGTGGTGGAGAGGTGAGGTGGTGGAGAGGTGGTGGTGGTGGTGGAGAGATGGTGTGGTGGAGAGGTGGTGGTGGTGGAGAGGTGGTGGTGAGGTGGTGGTGTGTAGTGGTGGAGAGGTGGTGGACAGGTGGTGGAGAGGTGGTGGTGGTGGAGAGGTGGTGGTGGTGGAGAGGTGGTGGTGGTGGAGAGGTGGTGATGGTGGAGAGATGGTGGTGGTAGTGGTAATGTGGTGGTGGTGGTGGTAGTGGTGGAGAGGTGGTGGACAGGTGGTGGTGAGGTGAGGTGGTGGAGAGGTGGTGGTGGTGGAGAGGTGGTGGACAGGTGGTGGACAGGTGGTGGTGGTGGTAGTGGTGGAGAGGTGGTGGACAGGTGGGTTGAGTGAGGGTGGTGGAGATGGTGGTGTGGAGAGTGGTGGAGAGGTGGTGGTGGTGGAGAGATGGTGGTGGTAGTGGTGATGTGGTGGTGTGGTGGTGGTGGGTGGTGGTGGTGGAGAGGTGGTGGTGGTGGTGGTGGTGGTGGAGAGGTGGTGTGGTGTTGGTGTGGTGGTGGTGGTGAGGTGGTGGTGGTGGAGAGGTGAGGTGGTGGAGAGATGGTGGTGGTGTGGTGGTGGTGGTGGGTGTGGGTGAGGTGGTGGTGGTGAGAGTGAGGTGGTGGAGAGGTGGTGGAGAGGTGGTGTGGTGGTGGTGGTGTTGGTGTGGTGGTGGTGGTGGTAGCTCAAGGGCAGTCAAGTCTGCGGTGAACCAAGGGCCATATCTGTTCTTACATTTTTTAATGGAGCATTCTTATTTAAGATGGAGAGGTAAGTACTTTTACTTTTAAGCAGGCATCCTCTACTGACGGGATGAGGTCAATATCCTTCCAGGGGGTAATATGGGGGGTTCTAGGGCCTACAGGGGTAATATGGGGGGACGGGGTAATATGGGGGTACCAGGGCCTACAGGGTAGTATGGGGGACAGGGGGTAATTTGGGGGGGGGTCCTGGGCCTACAGGGGTAATATGGGGGACGGGGGGGGGTTTCCAGGGCCTACAGTGGTAGTATGATGGGACAGGGGGTAATTTGGGGGGTTCTAGGGCTTACAGTGGTAGTATGGGGGGGTTCCAGGCCTACACTGGTAGTATGGGGGGACAGGGGGTAATATGGGGGGGGTTCTAGGGCTTACAGTGTTAGTATGGTGGGACAGGGGGTAATTTGGGGGGTTCTAGGGCTTACAGTGGTAGTATGGGGGTTCTAGGGCCTTCAGTGGTAGTATGGGGGGACAGGGGGTAATATGGGGGGTTCTAGGGCCTACAGTGGTAGTATGGGGGGACAGGGGGTAATATGGGGGGTTCTAGGGCCTACAGTGGTAGTATGGGGGGACAGGGGGTAATATGGGGGGGTTCTAGGGCTTACAGTGGTAGTATGGGGGGGTTCTAGGGCCTACAGTGGTAGTATGGGGGACATGTGTAATATGGGGGGTTATAGGGCCTACAGTGGTAGTATGGGGGGACAGGGGTAATATGGGGGGTTATAGGGCCTTCAGTGGTAGTATGTGGGGTTCTAGGGCCTACAGTGGTAGTATGGGGGGGTTCTAGGGCCTACAGGGGTAGTATGGGGGACAGGGGGTAATATGGGGGGTTCCAGGGCCTACAGGGGTAGTATGGGGGATAGGGGGTAATATGGGGGGGGGGTTCCAGGGCCTGGGGGGGGGGGGGGTTTCTAGGGCCTAAAGTGGTAATATGGGGGGTTCTAGGGCCTCAGTGGTAGTATGGGGGACAGGGGGTAATATGGGGGGGTTCTAGGGCCTTCAGTGGTAGTATGTGGGGTTCTAGGGCCTACAGTGGTAGTATGGGGGGGGTTCTAGGCCTACAGGGGTAGTATGGGGGGACAGGGGTAATATGGGGGGTTCCAGGGCCTACAGGGGTAGTATGGGGGATAGGGGGTAATATGGGGGGGGGGTTCCAGGGCCTGCAGGGTTAGTATGGGGGGACAGGGGTATTATGGTGGGTTCCAGGGCTACAGGGGTAAAGTTGGGGGACGGGGGGGTTCCAGGGCCTACAGTGGTAGTATGGGGGGACAGGGGGTAATATGGAGGGGTTCTAGGGCCTACAGGTGTAATATGGGGGGACGGGGGTAATATGGGAGGTTCTTGGGCCTACAGTGGTAGTATGGGGGGGACAGGGGGTAATATGGGGGGTTCCAGGGCCTACAGTGGTAGTATGGGGGGACAGGGGGTAATATATGGGGGTTCCAGGGCCTACAGTTGTAGTATGGGGGGACAGGGGTTAATATGGGGGGTGTTCTAGGGCCTACAGGTGTAATATGGGGGGACGGGGGTAATATGGGGGGTTCTTGGGACTACAGTGGTAGTATGGGGGACAGGGGGTAATATGGGGGGTTCTAGGGCCTCAGTGGTAGTATGGGGGACAGGGGATAATATGGGGGGTTTTAGGGCCTACAGTGGTAGTATGTAGGGACGGGGATAATATGGGGGGGTTTTAGGGGCCTACAGGGTAGTATGGAGGGACGGGGATTATATGGGGGATCCTAGGTGAACTGGGCCTACAGTGGTAGTATGGAGGGATGGGATAATATGGGGTGTTCTAGGCCTACAGGGGTACTATGGAGGGACAGGGATAATGTGGGGGGCTTCTAGGGCCTACAGTGGTAGTATGGAGGATGGGAATAATATGGGGGGGTTCTAGGGCCTACAGGGGTAGTATGGAGGGACGGGGATAATGTGGGGGGGTTCTAGGGCCTACAGGGGTAGTATGGAGGGACGGGGATAGGATCATCTCAGGGTTAGAACTCAGGGTTAGACCTCAGGGCCACCTCAGGGTTAGACCTCAGGGTCACACCTCAGTGATAGAACTCAGGGTTAGACCTCAGGGTCACCTCAGGATCACACCTCTGTGTTAGACCTCAGGGTCATCTCAGGGTTAGACCTCAGGGTCACCTCAGTGTCAGACCTCAGGGTCACACCTCAGGGATAGAACTCAGGGTTAGACCTCAGGGTCACCTCAGGGTCACACCTCTGGGTTAGAACTCAGGGTCACCTCAGGGTCATCTCAGGGTTAGAACTCAGGGTTAGACCTCAGGGTTTAGACCTCAGGGTCATCTCAGGGTTAGAACTCAGGGTTAGACCTCAGGGTCACCTCAGGGTTAGAACTCAGGGTTAGACCTCAGCGTCAGACCTCAGGGTCACACCTCAGTGATAGAACTCAGGGTTAGACCTCAGGGTCACCTCAGGGATAGAACTCAGGGTCACACCTCTGGGTTAGACCTCAGGGTCACACCTCTGGGTTAGACCTCAGGGCCACCTCAAGGTTAGACCTCAGGGTTAGACCTCAGGGTTAGACCTCAGGGTCACCTCAGGGTTAGAACTCAGGGATAGAACTCAGGGTTAGACCTCAGGGTCACCTCAGGGTCAGAACTCAGTTAGACCTCAGGGTCACCTCAGGTCACACCTCTGGGTTAGAACTCAGGGTCACCTCAGGGTTAGACCTCAGGGTCACTTCAGGGTTAGACCTCAGGGTTAGACCTCAGGGTTAGACCTGAGGGTTAGGGTTAGACCTGAGGGTTAGGGTCAGGGTTAGACCTGAGGGTTAGGGTTAGATCTGAGGGTTAGGGTCAGGGTTAGACCTGAGGGTTAGGGTCAGGGATAGACCTGAGGTGACACCAGCTGGGGTTAGGGTCAGGGTTAGACCTGAGGTGACCCTAGACCAGCTGGGGTTAGGGTCAGGGTTAGACCTGAGTTGACCCTAGACCAGCTGGGGTTAGGGTTAGGGTCAGGTTAGACCTGAGGTGACCCTAGACCAGCTGGGGTTAGAGTCAGGGTTAGACCTGAGGGTTACGGTTAGACTTGAGGTGACCCTAGACCAGCTGGGGTTAGGGTCAGGGTAGACCTGAGGGTTAGGGTTAGACCTGAGGTGACCCTAGACCAGCTGGGGTTAGGGTCAGGGTTAGACCTGAGGGTTAGGGTTAGACCTGAGGTGACCCTAGACCAGCTGGGTTAGGGTCATGTTTATATCTAAATCAATCACTTTTTTTTTTTAATGTGAAAACAAAGAATCCTATTTACGTCACTTTAGTTTTGATCCGACTTCGCCAGCAGCCCAGAGCCCGGTTTCAAAACGATTGAGTGGATTCAAATATGCTGTGAAAGGGGGAGGAGCTCCCTAATCAGATGGAACAGTGATCTGTGCTGCAGTACCCGTTACGTCATCGGGTGAAAGGGGGAGGAGCTCCCTAATCAGATGGAACAGTGATCTGTGCTGCAGTACCCCTTACGTCATCGTCATGGTTTTCATTGGGAAGGCAGATAAAGCTAGTTGCTACCACTTGTGCATTTGGAAACACAGAATCCTACTCATTACTCCACTTTTGCATTTGGAAACACAGAATCCTACTCATTACTCCACTTTTGCATTTGGAAACACAGAATCCAACTCATTACTCCACTTGCATTTGGAAACACAGAATCCTACTCATTACTCCACTTTTGCATTTGGAACACAGAATCCTACTCATTACTCCACTTTTGCATTTGGAAACACAGAATCCTACTCATTACTCCACTTTTGCATTTGGAAACACAGAATCCAACTCATTACTCCACTTACTTTTGCATTGGAACACAGAATCCTACTCATTACTCCCACTTGCATTTGGAACACAGAATCCAACTCATTACTCCACTTGCATTTGGAAACACAGAATCCTACTCATTACTCCACTTTTGCATTTGGAAACACGGAATCCAACTCATTACTCCACTTGCATTTGGAAACACAGAATCCAACTCATTACTCCACTTGCATTTGGAAACACAGAATCCAACTCATTACTCCACTTGCATTTGGAAACACAGAATCCAACTCATTACTCCCACTTGCATTTGAAACACAGAATCCAACTCATTACTCCACTTGCATTTGGAAACACAGAATCCAACTCATTACTCCACTTGCATTTGGAAACACAGAATCCTACTCATTACTCCACTTGCATTTGGAAACACAGAATCCAACTCATTACTCCACTTGCATTTGGAAACACAGAATCCAACTCATTACTCCACTTGCATTTGGAAACACAGAATCCACTCATTACTCCACTTGCATTTGGAAACACAGAATCCAACTCATTACTCCACTTGCATTTGGAAACAGAGAATCCAACTCATTACTCCACTTGCATTTGGAAACACAGAATCCAACTCATTACTCCACTTGCATTGGAAACACAGATCCAACTCATTACTCCACTTGCATTTAAAAACACAGAATCCAACTCATTACTCCACTTGCATTTGGAAACACAGAATCCAACTCATTACTCCACTTGCATTTGGAAACACAGAATCCAACTCATTACTCCACTTGCATTTGGAAACACAGAATCCAACTCATTACTCCACTTGCATTTGGAAACACAGAATCCAACTCATTACTCCACTTGCATTTGGAAACACAGAATCCTACTCATTACTCCACTTGCATTTGGAAACACAGAATCCTACTCATTACTCCACTTGCATTTGGAAACACAGAATCCTACTCATTACTCCACTTGCATTTGGAAACACAGAATCCAACTCATTACTCCACTTGCATTTGGAAACACAGAATCCAACTCATTACTCCACTTGCATTTGGAAACACAGAATCCAACTCATTACTCCACTTGCATTTGGAAACACAGAATCCAACTCATTACTCCACTTGCATTTGGAAACACAGAATCCAACTCATTACTCCACTTGCATTTGGAAACACAGAATCCTACTCATTACTCCACTTGCATTTGGAAACACAGAATCCTACTCATTACTCCACTTGCATTTGGAAACACAGAATCCAACTCATTACTCCACTTGCATTTGGAAACACAGAATCCAACTCATTACTCCACTTGCATTTGGAAACACAGAATCCAACTCATTACTCCACTTGCATTTGGAAACACAGAATCCAACTCATTACTCCACTTGCATTTGGAAACACAGAATCCAACTCATTACTCCACTTGCATTTGGAAACACAGAATCCTACTCATTACTCCACTTGCATTTGGAAACACAGAATCCTACTCATTACTCCACTTGCATTTGGAAACACAGAATCCTACTCATTACTCCACTTGCATTTGGAAACACAGAATCCAACTCATTACTCCACTTGCATTTGGAAACACAGAATCCAACTCATTACTCCACTTGCATTTGGAAACACAGAATCCAACTCATTACTCCACTTGCATTTGGAAACACAGAATCCAACTCATTACTCCACTTGCATTTGGAAACACAGAATCCAACTCATTACTCCACTTGCATTTGGAAACACAGAATCCACTCATTACTCCACTTGCATTTGGAAACACAGAATCCTACTCATTACTCCACTTGCATTTGAAACACAGATCCTACTCATTACTCCACTTGCATTTGGAAACACAGAATCCTACTCATTACTCCACTTGCATTTGGAAACACAGAATCCAACTCATTACTCCACTTGCATTTGGAAACACAGAATCCAACTCATTACTCCACTTGCATTTGAAACACAGAATCCAACTCATTACTCCACTTGCATTTGGAAACACAGAATCCAACTCATTACTCCACTTGCATTTGGAAACACAGAATCCAACTCATTACTCCACTTGCATTTGGAAACACAGAATCCTACTCATTACTCCACTTGCATTTGGAAACACAGAATCCTACTCATTACTCCACTTGCATTTGGAAACACAGAATCCTACTCATTACTCCACTTTGCATTTGGAAACACAGAATCCAACTCATTACTATTACTCACTTGCATTTGGAAACACAGAATCCAACTCATTACTCCACTTGCATTTGGAAACACAGAATCCAACTCATTACTCCACTTGCATTTGGAAACACAGAATCCAACTCATTACTCCACTTGCATTTGGAAACACAGAATCCAACTCATTACTCTCTCTCCACTTGCATTTGGAAACACAGAATCCTACTCATTACTTACTCCATTGCATTTGGAAACACAGAATCCAACTCATTACTCCACTTGCATTTGGAAACACAGAATCCTACTCATTACTCCACTTGCATTTGGAAACACAGAATCCTACTCATTACTCCACTTGCATTTGGAAACACAGAATCCAACTCATTACTCCACTTGCATTTGGAAACACAGAATCCAACTCATTACTCCACTTGCATTTGGAAACACAGAATCCAACTCATTACTCCACTTGCATTTGGAAACACAGAATCCCTCATTACTCCCACTTGCATTTGGAAACACAGAATCCAACTCATTACTCCACTTGCATTTGGAAACACAGAATCCAACTCATTACTCCACTTGCATTTGGAAACACAGAATCCAACTCATTACTCCACTTGCATTTGGAAACACAGAATCCTACTCATTACTCCACTTGCATTTGGAAACACAGAATCCTACTCATTACTCCACTTGCATTTGGAAACACAGAATCCTACTCATTACTCCACTTGCATTTGGAAACACAGAATCCAACTCATTACTCCACTTGCATTTGGAAACACAGAATCCAACTCATTACTCCACTTGCATTTGGAACACAGAATCCAACTCATTACTCCTACTCCACTTGCATTTGGAAACACAGAATCCAACTCATTACTCCACTTGCATTTGGAAACACAGAATCCAACTCATTACTCCACTTGCATTTGGAAACACAGAATCCAACTCATTACTCCACTTGCATTTGGAAACACAGAATCCAACTCATTACTCCACTTGCATTTGGAAACACAGAATCCAACTCATTACTCCACTTGCATTTGGAAACACAGAATCCAACTCATTACTCCCACTTGCATTTGGAAACACAGAATCCAACTCATTACTCTTGCTTTGGAACTCACTTGCATTTGAAACACACCAGAATCCTACCAACTACTTACTCCACTTGCATTTGGAAACACAGAATCCTACTCATTACTCCACTTGCATTTGGAAACACAGAATCCTACTCATTACTCCACTTGCATTTGGAAACACAGAATCCACTCATTACTCCACTTGCATTTGGAAACACAGAATCCAACTCATTACTCCACTTGCATTTGGAAACACAGAATCCAACTCATTACTCCACTTGCATTTGGAAACACAGAATCCTACTCATTACTCCACTTGCATTTGGAAACACAGAATCCACTCATTACTCCACTTGCATTTGGAACACAGAATCCTACTCATTACTCCACTTGCATTTGGAAACACAGAATCCTACTCATTACTCCACTTGCATTTGGAAACACAGAATCCAACTCATTACTCCACTTGCATTTGGAAACACAGAATCCAACTCATTACTCCACTTGCATTTGGAAACACAGAATCCAACTCATTACTCCACTTGCATTTGGAACACAGAATCCAACTCATTACTCCACTTGCATTTGGAAACACAGAATCCAACTCATTACTCCACTTGCATTTGGAAACACAGAATCCAACTCATTACTCCACTTGCATTTGGAAACACAGAATCCTACTCATTACTCCACTTGCATTTGGAAACACAGAATCCTACTCATTACTCCACTTGCATTTGGAAACACAGAATCCTACTCATTACTCCACTTGCATTTGGAAACACAGAATCCAACTCATTACTCCACTTGCATTTGGAAACACAGAATCCAACTCATTACTCCACTTGCATTTGGAAACACAGAATCCAACTCATTACTCCACTTGCATTTGGAAACACAGAATCCAACTCATTACTCCACTTGCATTTGGAAACACAGAATCCTACTCATTACTCCACTTGCATTTGGAAACACAGAATCCTACTCATTACTCCACTTGCATTTGGAAACACAGAATCCTACTCATTACTCCACTTGCATTTGGAAACACAGAATCCAACTCATTACTCCACTTGCATTTGGAAACACAGAATCCAACTCATTACTCCACTTGCATTTGGAAACACAGAATCCAACTCATTACTCCACTTGCATTTGGAAACACAGAATCCAACTCATTACTCCACTTGCATTTGGAAACACAGAATCCAACTCATTACTCCACTTGCATTTGGAAACACAGAATCCTACTCATTACTCCACTTGCATTTGGAAACACAGAATCCTACTCATTACTCCACTTGCATTTGGAAACACAGAATCCTACTCATTACTCCACTTGCATTTGGAAACACAGAATCCAACTCATTACTCCACTTGCATTTGGAAACACAGAATCCAACTCATTACTCCACTTGCATTTGGAAACACAGAATCCAACTCATTACTCCCACTTGCATTTGGAAACACAGAATCCAACTCATTACTCCACTTGCATTTGGAAACACAGAATCCAACTCATTACTCCACTTGCATTTGGAAACACAGAATCCTACTCATTACTCCACTTGCATTTGGAAACACAGAATCCTACTCATTACTCCACTTGCATTTGAAACACAGAATCCTACTCATTACTCCACTTGCATTTGGAAACACAGAATCCACTCATTACTCCACTTGCATTTGGAAACACAGAATCCAACTCATTACTCCCACTTGCATTTGGAAACACAGAATCCAACTCATTACTCCACTTGCATTTGGAAACACAGAATCCTACTCATTACTCCACTTGCATTTGGAAACACAGAATCCTACTCATTACTCCACTTGCATTTGGAAACACAGAATCCTACTCATTACTCCACTTGCATTTGGAAACACAGAATCCAACTCATTACTCCACTTGCATTTGGAAACACAGAATCCAACTCATTACTCCACTTGCATTTGGAAACACAGAATCCAACTCATTACTCCACTTGCATTTGGAAACACAGAATCCTACTCATTACTCCACTTGCATTTGGAAACACAGAATCCAACTCATTACTCCACTTGCATTTGGAAACACAGAATCCTACTCATTACTCCACTTCACTTACTCCACTTGCATTTGAAACACAGAATCCTACTCATTACTCCACTTGCATTTGGAAACACAGAATCCTACTCATTACTCCACTTGCATTTGGAAACACAGAATCCAACTCATTACTCCACTTGCATTTGGAAACACAGAATCCAACTCATTACTCCACTTGCATTTGGAAACACAGAATCCAACTCATTACTCCACTTGCATTTGGAACACAGAATCCAACTCACTATACTACTCCACTTGCATTTGGAAACACAGAATCCAACTCATTACTCCACTTGCATTTGGAAACACAGAATCCAACTCATTACTCCACTTGCATTTGGAAACACAGAATCCTACTCATTACTCCACTTGCATTTGGAAACACAGAATCCTACTCATTACTCCACTTGCATTTGGAAACACAGAATCCTACTCATTACTCCACTTGCATTTTGGAAACACAGAATCCAACTCATTACTCCACTCCACTTGCATTTGGAAACACAGAATCCAACTCATTACTCCACTTGCATTTGGAAACACAGAATCCAACTCATTACTCCACTTGCATTTGGAAACACAGAATCCAACTCATTACTCCACTTGCATTTGGAAACACAGAATCCAACTCATTACTCCACTTGCATTTGGAAACACAGAATCCTACTCATTACTCCACTTGCATTTGGAAACACAGAATCCTACTCATTACTCCACTTGCATTTGGAAACACAGAATCCTACTCATTACTCCACTTGCATTTGGAAACACAGAATCCAACTCATTACTCCACTTGCATTTGGAAACACAGAATCCAACTCATTACTCCACTTGCATTTGGAAACACAGAATCCAACTCATTACTCCACTTGCATTTGGAAACACAGAATCCAACTCATTACTCCACTTGCATTTGGAAACACAGAATCCAACTCATTACTCCACTTGCATTTGGAAACACAGAATCCTACTCATTACTCCACTTGCTCCTACATCACTTTAACTTTGTTTTGCGCTGCCTTGCCGTGGGCTTTTGGTGCTTTCAAGACAACTTGGATCTTGGAAAAATATAAGGTCAATTAAACTCTCCTTCCAGACTCATATCAAACATCTCCAATCGAAAATCAAATCAAGAGTCGGCTTTCTATTCCGCAACAAAGCCTCCTTCACTCACGCCGCCAAGCTTACCCTAGTAAAACTGACTATCCTACCGATCCTCGACTTCGGCGATGTCATCTACAAAATGGCTTCCAACACTCTACTCAGCAAACTGGATGCAGTCTATCACAGTGCCATCCGTTTTGTCACTAAAGCACCTTATACCACCCACCACTGCGACTTGTATGCTCTAGTCGGCTGGCCTCGCTACATATTCGTCGCCAGACCCACTGGCTCCAGGTCATCTACAAGTCTATGCTAGGTAAAGCTCCGCCTTATCTCAGCTCACTGGTCACGATGGCAACACCCATCCGTAGCACGCGCTCCAGCAGGTGTATCTCACTGATCATCCCTAAAGCCAACACCTCATTTGGCCGCCTTTCGTTCCAGTACTCTGCTGCCTGTGACTGGAACGAATTGCAAAAATCGCTGAAGTTGGAGACTTTTATCTCCCTCACCAACTTCAAACATCAGCTATCTGAGCAGCTAACCGATCGCTGCAGCTGTACATAGGCTATTGGTAAATAGCCCACCATTTTCACCTACCTCATCCCCATACTGTTTTTATTTATTTACTTTTCTGCTCTTCTGCACACCAATATCTCTACCTGTACATGACCATCTGATCATTTATCACTCCAGTGTTAATCTGCAAAATTGTAATTATTTGCCTACCTCCTCATGCCTTTTGCACACATTGTATATAGACCCCCCCTTTGTTTTCTACTGTGTTATTGACTTGTTAATTGTTTACTCCATGTGTAACTCTTTGTTGTCTGCTCACACTGCTATGCTTTATCTTGGCCAGGTCGCAGTTGCAAATGAGAACTTGTTCTCAACTAGCCTACCTGGTTAAATAAAGGTGTTCTCAACTAGCCTACCTGGTTAAATAAAGGTGTTCTCAACTAGCCTACCTGGTTAAATAAAGGTGTTCTCAACTAGCCTACCTGGTTAAATAAAGGTGTTCTCAACTAGCCTACCTGGTTAAATAAAGGTGATATAAAAAAAAATTAAAAAAATAAAAAATAAATGACTTCAGTGATCTTCAGGTCAGAAAGTTGGAGCTCTGGAAAGAGGTCCGAGTTCCCGAGTTGAAATTCCGAGTTGGATGACCGTTCAAAAGATTTCTCTCTGTCGGAGCTAGTTTTGTTTTCTCTCCAGAGTTCCCAGTTGTCGTGAACGCACTGCTGTCGGTAGTCTGAGATTTCCGAGTTCTTGACCGTTACAGTGTGATGTTATTATAGAAGACTAGACAGACCATTACAGTGTGATGTTATTATAGAAGACTAGACAGACCATTACAGTGTGATGTTATTATAGAAGACTAGACGGACCATTACAGTGTGATGTTATTATAGAAGACTAGACAGACCGTTACAGTGTGATGTTATTATAGAAGACTAGACAGACCATTACAGTGTGATGTTATTATAGAAGTCTAGACAGACCGTTAGTGTGATGTTATTATAGAAGACTAGACAGACCATTACAGTGTGATGTTATTATAGAAGACTAGACAGACCATTACAGTGTGATGTGTAACAGACAGACCATTACAGTGTGATGTTATTATAGAAGACTAGACAGACCATTACAGTGTGATGTTATTATAGAAGACTAGACAGACCGTTACAGTGTGGTGTTATTATAGAAGACTAGACAGACCATTACAGTGTGATGTTTTATAGAACTAGACAGACCATTACAGTGTGATGTGTAACAGACAGACCATTACAGTGTGATGTTATTATAGAAGACTAGACAGACGTTACAGTGTGATGTTATTATAGAAGACTAGACAGACCATTACAGTGTGATGTTATTATAGAAGACTAGACAGACCATTACAGTGTGATGTTATTATAGAAGACTAGACAGACCATTACAGTGTGATGTTATTATAGAAGACTAGACGGACCATTACAGTGTGATGTTATTATAGAAGACTAGACAGACCTTACAGTGTGATTTATTATAGAAGACTAGACAGACCATTACAGTGTGATGTTTTATAGAAGACAGACCGTTAGTGTGATGTTATTATAGAAGACTAGACAGACCATTACAGTGTGATGTTATTATAGAAGACTAGACAGACCATTACAGTGTGATGTGTAACAGACAGACCATTACAGTGTGATGTTATTATAAAGACTAGACAGACCATTACAGTGTGATGTTATTATAGAAGACTAGACAGACCGTTACAGTGTGATGTTATTATAGAAGACTAGACAGACCATTACAGTGTGATGTTATTATAGAAGACTAGACAGACCATTACAGTGTGATGTTGTAACAGACAGACCATTACAGTGTGATGTTATTATAGAAGACTAGACAGACCATTACAGTGTGATGTTATTATAAGACTAGACAGACCATTACAGTGTGATGTTATTATAGAAGACTAGACAGACCATTACAGTGTGATGTTATTATAGAAGACTAGACAGACCATTACAGTGTGATGTGTAACAGACAGACCATTACAGTGTGATGTTATTATAGAAGACTAGACAGACCATTACAGTGTGATGTTATTATAGAAGACTAGACAGACCGTTACAGTGTGATGTTATTATAGAAGACTAGACAGACCATTACAGTGTGATGTTATTATAGAAGACTAGACAGACCATTACAGTGTGATGTGTAACAGACAGACCATTACAGTGTGATGTATTATAGAAGACTAGACAGACCATTACAGTGTGATGTTATTATAGAAGACTAGACAGACCATTACAGTGTGATGTTATTATAGAAGACTAGACAGACCATTACAGTGTGATGTTATTATAGAAGACTAGACAGACCGTTAGTGTGATGTTATTATAGAAGACTAGACAGACCATTACAGTGTGATGTTATTATAGAAGACTAGACAGACCATTACAGTGTGATGTTATTATAGAAGACTAGACAGACCATTACAGTGTGATGTTATTATAGAAGACTAGACAGGCCGTTACAGTGTGATGTTATTATAGAAGACTAGACAGACCATTACAGTGTGATGTTATTATAGAAGACTAGACAGACCGTTACAGTGTGATGTTATTATAGAAGACTAGACAGACCGTTACAGTGTGATGTTATTATAGAAGACTAGACAGACCATTACAGTGTGATGTTATTATAGAGACTAGACAGACCGATAGTCTGATGTTATTATAGAGACTAGACAGACCGTTACAGTGTGATGTTATTATAGAAGACTAGACAGACCGATAGTCTGATGTTATTATAGAAGACTAGACAGACCGATAGTCTGATGTTATTATAGAAGACTAGACAGACCATTACAGTGTGATGTATTATAGAAGACTAGACAGACCGTTACAGTGTGATGTTATTATAGAAGACTAGACAGACCATTACAGTGTGATGTTATTATAGAAGACTAGACAGACCGTTACAGTGTGATATTATTATAGATACTAGACAGACCGATAGTCTTAGGCGCCGTTGACGTGGATGTCGATTATGGCAGCTCCCGCACCTCTCTGATTCAGAGGGTTGGGTTAAATGCAGAAGACACATTTCAGTTGTAGGCATTAGGTGTACAGCTGACTAGGTATCCCCCTTTGCACTGTGATGTGTAACAGAAGAGACAGAGCAGACAGACGACAGACAGACAGACAGAGTGCAAAACACGCCTACACGGGCCCCCTAGCGAAGGGCCTCAATGCAATCCAATTTCACCCGATGTAAACTCCTCCAGTGGGGTAACCCGGGCCAGATAACGAAACCCCTTATTCATCACTACCTCACCAGTCTGTTCCGAGTCGCCCCTAATCTCCTCTCCTCCTCCTCCTCTCCCTCCTGCACGTCTGGTTTAAGAGAGTGGCTTCCTTGTTTGGGGTGGGCCATAGTCCGTGCATCCAGCCTTCAGTCGATCGGAGAGGTGTTTTCCCCTGTACAGCGGAGAGAGGAACTACACGGCCGCGTAACGTTACTCACTCTGTCTGAGAATGTACTAGTCTGAAGAAATGGCATGCGGATACACTTTAAAACAAATTACTTTAACTTGGTAGCAATATGGATTATGTCGTACTCAAGGGAATGTGAACGGGCACCGGAGACAGACTCAGGCTGGAAGTTTTGAAGGGCCGATCACGGCGCCTCTTCCCCGGTCCGGTGTTATTACCGGGTCCCATTTTCCCGGGTAGCCCCATGCAAAACATAACGGCACCCGGCAGCCACAACAACAACTCTGATGTCATTTGCTCCTGTAACTGCACCGGTCCCCAGCCGGAGGGAATGGAGATATGTAAGTAGAATTGTAGCGGAAACCGCGTATGCCGCTTTGGAAATGATGTCTGTTGTTCTACTGTGATTTATCACTATGTTACCTTTTACGCATCGATTACGCGCATGTAAACGACGATGTGTTATAAACGAGAGGTACACATTGTAGGGGATTATTTAAATACAATTTGGTTAGGTTTGGGAACTTTTATATCAGTCAAATATCCGTGTTTGGTTGGTGTTCTGGTATGTTCGCTGTCAGTCGTTTTATGGTTACGTTACCGTCCTTGCTGTCGTCGTTCGTAATTGCCATAGACTGGCAGTAGTTTCTGCACATACTCCAACACGTAAAACACAAAAAAAACATTTAGACAATACGCTTGAAGGAGATAATATGTACAGACAGACTGTTACAGTTTCTGGGACTTTGCTGGGTTATGTTGTGTGTTTCACAGACAGACAGACAGTGTGTTTGTGACAGACAGACAGACGACAGACAGTTTCATGGGACTTGCTGGGTTATGTTTGTGTTGTGTGATATGTTGTGACACAGACCAGACAGACAGAGAGACAGTGTGTTGTGTGACAGACAGACAGACCTGTGTTGTGTTGACAGGACAGACAGACAGTTTCATGGGACTTGCTGGGGTACCTTGTGTGTTGAGATGTGTTGTTACAGACACAGACAGACACAGACATCAAGTGTGGGGTGTGACAGACAGACAGTGTGTTGTGTGACAGACAGACAGACAGACCAGACAGACAAGTTGGTTGGTGTGGACAGACAGACAGACAGACAGTTTCATGGGACTTGCTGGGTTATGTTGTTGTGTTGAGATGGTGTTACAGACAGACAGACAGAC
>NW_022264345.1:0-30558 GCF_002021735.2 Oncorhynchus kisutch
AGGATCAGAATGCTTTGACTGTCAGTTGTAGGATCAGAATGCTTTGACTGTCAGTTGTAGATCAGGATCAGAATGCTTGACTGTCAGTTGTAGGATCAGAATGCTTTAACTGTCAGTTGTAGGATCAGAACGCGTTGACTGTCAGTTGTAGGATCAGAACGCTTTGACTGTCAGTTGTAGGATCAGACGCTTTGACTGTCAGTTGTAGGATCAGAACGCGTTGACTGTCAGTTGTAGGATCAGAACGCGTTGACTGTCAGTTGTAGATCAGAACGCTTTGACTGTCAGTTGTAGGATCAGAATGCTTTACTGTCAGTTGTAGATCAGAACGCTTGACTGTCAGTTGTAGGATCAGAATGCTTTGACTGTCAGTTGTAGGATCAGAACGCTTTGACTGTCATTGTGTAGGATCAGAATGCTTTGACTGTCAGTTGTAGGATCAGAAGCTTTGACTGTCAGTTGTAGGATCAGAATCGTTGACTGTCAGTTGTAGGATCAGAATGCTTTGACTGTCAGTTGTAGGATCAGAATGCTTTGACTGTCAGTTGTAGGATCAGAACGCTTTGACTGTCAGTTGTAGGATCAGAACGCTTTGACTGTCAGTTGTAGGATCAGAACTTTTTGACTGTCAGTTGTAGGATCAGAATGCTTTGACTGTCAGTTGTAGGATCAGAATGCTTTGACTGTCAGTTGTAGGATCAGACAGAATGCTTGACTGTCATTGTAGGATCAGAATGCTTTAACTGTCAGTTGTAGGATCAGAATGCTTTGACTGTCAGTTGTAGGATCAGAACGCTTTGACTGTCAGTTGTAGGATCAGAACGCGTTGACTGTCTCTTATACACATATTTGTAGGATCAGAATGCTTTGACTGTCAGTTGTAGGATCAGAACGCTTTGACTGTCAGTTGTAGGATCAGAATGCTTTGACTGTCAGTTGTAGGATCAGAACGCTTGACTGTCAGTTGTAGGATCAGAATGCTTAACTGTCAGTTGTAGGATCAGAACGCTTTGACTGTCAGTTGTAGGATCAGAATGCTTTGACTGTCAGTTGTAGGATCAGAACGCTTTGACTGTCAGTTGTAGGATCAGAATGCTTTGACTGTCATTGTAGGATCAGAACGCTTTGACTGTCAGTTGTAGGATCAGAATGCTTTGACTGTCAGTTGTAGGATCAGAACGCTTTGACTGTCAGTTGTAGGATCAGAATGCTTTGACTGTCAGTTGTAGGATCAGAACGCTTTGACTGTCAGTTGTAGGATCAGAACGCTTTGACTGTCAGTTGTAGGATCAGAATGCTTGACTGTCAGTTGTAGGATCAGAATGCTTTGACTGTCAGTTGTAGGATCAGAACGCTTTGACTGTCAGTTGTAGGATCAGAACGCTTTGACTGTCAGTTGTAGGATCAGAATGCTTTGACTGTCAGTTGTAGGATCAGAATGCTTTGACTGTCAGTTGTAGGATCAAATGCTTTGACTGTCAGTGTAGGATCAGAACGCTTTGACTGTCAGTTGTAGGATCAGAACGCTTTGACTGTCAGTTGTAGGATCAGAATGCTTTGACTGTCAGTTGTAGATCAGAACGCTTTGACTGTCAGTTGTAGGATCAGAACGCTTTGACTGTCAGTTGTAGGATCAGACGCTTTGACTGTCAGTTGTAGGATCAGAATGCTTTGACTGTCAGTTGTAGGATCAGAACGCTTTGACTGTCAGTTGTAGGATCAGAATGCTTTGACTGTCAGTTGTAGGATCAGAACGCTTTGACTGTCAGTTGTAGGATCAGAACGCTTTGACTGTCAGTTGTAGGATCAGACGCGTTGACTGTCAGTTGTAGGATCAGAATGCTTTGACTGTCAGTTGTAGGATCAGAACGCTTTGACTGTCAGTTGTAGGATCAGAATGCTTTGACTGTCAGTTGTAGGATCAGAACGCTTTGACTGTCAGTTGTAGGATCAGAATGCTTTGACTGTCAGTTGTAGGATCAGAACGCTTTGACTGTCAGTTGTAGGATCAGAATGCTTTGACTGTCAGTTGTAGGATCAGAACGCTTTGACTGTCAGTTGTAGGATCAGGATCAGAATGCTTTGACTGTCAGTTGTAGGATCAGAATGCTTTGACTGTCAGTTGTAGGATCAGAACGCTTTGACTGTCAGTTGTAGGATCAGAACGCTTTGACTGTCAGTTGTAGGATCAGAATGCTTTGACTGTCAGTTGTAGGATCAGAACGCTTTGACTGTCAGTTGTAGGATCAGAACGCTTTGACTGTCAAGATGTGTATAAGAGACAGCTTTGACTGTCAGTTGTAGGATCAGAATGCTTTGACTGTCAGTTGTAGGATCAGAATGCTTTGACTGTCAGTAGGATCAGGATCAGAATGCTTTGACTGTCAGTTGTAGGATCAGAATGCTTTGACTGTCAGTTGTAGGATCAGAACGCTTTGACTGTCAGTTGTAGGATCAGAACGCTTTGACTGTCAGTTGTAGGATCAGAACGCTTTGACTGTCAGTTGTAGGATCAGAATGCTTTAACTGTCAGTTGTAGGATCAGAACGCTTTGACTGTCAGTTGTAGGATCAGAATGCTTTGACTGTCAGTTGTAGGATCAGAACGCCTTGACTGTCAGTTGTAGGATCAGAATGCTTTAACTGTCAGTTGTAGGATCAGAACGCTTTGACTGTCAGTTGTAGGATCAGAATGCTTTGACTGTCAGTTGTAGGATCAGAACGCTTTGACTGTCAGTTGTAGGATCAGGATCAGAATGCTTTGACTGTCAGTTGTAGGATCAGAATGCTTTGACTGTCAGTTGTAGGATCAGAATGCTTTGACTGTCAGTTGTAGGATCAGAACGCTTTGACTGTCAGTTGTAGGATCAGAACGCTTTGACTGTCAGTTGTAGGATCAGAATGCTTTGACTGTCAGTTGTAGGATCAGAATGCTTTGACTGTCAGTTGTAGGATCAGAATGCTTTGACTGTCAGTTGTAGGATCAGAATGCTTTGACTGTCAGTTGTAGGATCAGAACGCTTTGACTGTCAGTTGTAGGATCAGAACGCTTTGACTGTCAGTTGTAGGATCAGAATGCTTTAACTGTCAGTTGTAGGATCAGAATGCTTTGACTGTCAGTTGTAGGATCAGAACGCTTTGACTGTCAGTTGTAGGATCAGGATCAGAATGCTTTGACTGTCAGTTGTAGGATCAGAATGCTTTGACTGTCAGTTGTAGGATCAGAATGCTTTGACTGTCAGTTGTAGGATCAGAACGCTTTGACTGTCAGTTGTAGGATCAGAACGCTTTGACTGTCAGTTGTAGGATCAGAATGCTTTGACTGTCAGTTGTAGGATCAGAATGCTTTGACTGTCAGTTGTAGGATCAGAACGCTTTGACTGTCAGTTGTAGGATCAGAATGCTTTGACTGTCAGTTGTAGGATCAGAATGCTTTGACTGTCAGTTGTAGGATCAGAATGCTTTGACTGTCAGTTGTAGGATCAGAATGCTTTGACTGTCAGTTGTAGGATCAGAACGCTTGACTGTCAGTTGTAGGATCCGAACGCGTTGACTGTCAGTTGTAGGATCAGAATGCTTTGACTGTCAGTTGTAGGATCAGAATGCTTTGACTGTCAGTTGTAGGATCAGAACGCTTTGACTGTCAGTTGTAGGATCAGAACGCTTTGACTGTCAGTTGTAGGATCAGAATGCTTTAACTGTCAGTTGTAGGATCAGAATGCTTTGACTGTCAGTTGTAGGATCAGAACGCTTTGACTGTCAGTTGTAGGATCAGGATCAGAATGCTTTGACTGTCAGTTGTAGGATCAGAACGCTTTGACTGTCAGTTGTAGGATCAGAACGCCTTGACTGTCAGTTGTAGGATCAGAATGCTTTAACTGTCAGTTGTAGGATCAGAACGCTTTGACTGTCAGTTGTAGGATCAGAACGCTTTGACTGTCAGTTGTAGGATCAGAATGCTTTGACTGTCAGTTGTAGGATCAGAATGCTTTGACTGTCAGTTGTAGGATCAGAATGCTTTGACTGTCAGTTGTAGGATCAGAATGCTTTGACTGTCAGTTGTAGGATCAGAATGCTTTGACTGTCAGTTGTAGGATCAGAATGCTTTGACTGTCAGTTGTAGGATCAGAACGCTTTGACTGTCAGTTGTAGGATCAGGATCAAATGCTTTGACTGTCAGTTGTAGGATCAGAATGCTTTGACTGTCAGTTGTAGGATCAGAATGCTTTGACTGTCAGTTGTAGGATCAGAACGCTTTGACTGTCAGTTGTAGGATCAGAACGCTTTGACTGTCAGTTGTAGGATCAGAACGCTTTGACTGTCAGTTGTAGGATCAGAATGCTTTGACTGTCAGTTGTAGGATCAGAATGCTTTGACTGTCAGTTGTAGGATCAGAACGCTTTGACTGTCAGTTGTAGGATCAGAACGCTTTGACTGTCAGTTGTAGGATCAGAATGCTTTGACTGTCAGTTGTAGGATCAGAACGCTTTGACTGTCAGTTGTAGGATCAGAATACTTTGACTGTCAGTTGTAGGATCAGAACGCTTTGACTGTCAGTTGTAGGATCAGAACGCCTTGACTGTCAGTTGTAGGATCAGAATGCTTTAACTGTCAGTTGTAGGATCAGAACGCTTTGACTGTCAGTTGTAGGATCAGAATGCTTTGACTGTCAGTTGTAGGATCAGAACGCTTTGACTGTCAGTTGTAGGATCAGGATCAGAATGCTTTGACTGTCAGTTGTAGGATCAGAATGCTTTGACTGTCAGTTGTAGGATCAGAATGCTTTGACTGTCAGTTGTAGGATCAGAACGCTTTGACTGTCAGTTGTAGGATCAGAACGCTTTGACTGTCAGTTGTAGGATCAGAATGCTTTGACTGTCAGTTGTAGGATCAGAATGCTTTGACTGTCAGTTGTAGGATCAGAATGCTTTGACTGTCAGTTGTAGGATCAGAATGCTTTGACTGTCAGTTGTAGGATCAGAACGCTTTGACTGTCAGTTGTAGGATCAGAACGCTTTGACTGTCAGTTGTAGGATCAGAATGCTTTGACTGTCAGTTGTAGGATCAGAACGCTTTGACTGTCAGTTGTAGGATCAGAATGCTTTGACTGTCAGTTGTAGGATCAGAACGCTTTGACTGTCAGTTGTAGGATCAGATCAGAATGCTTTGACTGTCAGTTGTAGGATCAGAATGCTTTGACTGTCAGTTGTAGGATCAGAACGCTTTGACTGTCAGTTGTAGGATCAGAACGCTTTGACTGTCAGTTGTAGGATCAGAACGCTTTGACTGTCAGTTGTAGGATCAGAATGCTTTGACTGTCAGTTGTAGGATCAGAACGCTTTGACTGTCAGTTGTAGGATCAGAACACTTTGACTGTCAGTTGTAGGATCAGAACGCTTTGACTGTCAGTTGTAGGATCAGAATGCTTTGACTGTCAGTTGTAGGATCAGAACGCTTTGACTGTCAGTTGTAGGATCAGAATGCTTTGACTGTCAGTTGTAGGATCAGAACGCTTTGACTGTCAGTTGTAGGATCAGAACGCTTTGACTGTCAGTTGTAGGATCAGAATGCTTTGACTGTCAGTTGTAGGATCAGAATGCTTTGACTGTCAGTTGTAGGATCAGAACGCTTTGACTGTCAGTTGTAGGATCAGAATGCTTTGACTGTCAGTTGTAGGATCAAACGCTTTGACTGTCAGTTGTAGGATCAAGAATGCTTTGACTGTCAGTTGTAGGATCAGAATGCTTTGACTGTCAGTTGTAGGATCAGAATGCTTTGACTGTCAGTTGTAGGATCAGAATGCTTTGAATGTCAGTAGTAGGATCAGAATGCTTTGACTGTCAGTTGTAGGATCAGAATGCTTTGACTGTCAGTTGTAGGATCAGAACGCTTTGACTGTCAGTTGTAGGATCAGAATGCTTTGAATGTCAGTTGTAGGATCAGAATGCGTTGACTGTCAGTTGTAGGATCAGAATGCTTTGACTGTCAGTTGTAGGATCAGAACGCTTTGACTGTCAGTTGTAGGATCAGAACGCTTTGACTGTCAGTTGTAGGATCAGAATGCTTTGACTGTCAGTTGTAGGATCAGAATGCTTTGACTGTCAGTTGTAGGATCAGAATGCTTTGAATGTCAGTTGTAGGATCAGAATGCGTTGAACTGTCAGTTGTAGGATCAGAACGCATTGACTGTCAGTTGTAGGATCAGAACGTGTTGACTGTCAGTTGTAGGATCAGAATGCTTTAAAAATATATATATATATATTTAATTAACTAGGCAAGCAGTTAAGAACAAATTCTTATTTTCAATGACGACCTAGGAACAGTGGGTTAACTGCCTGTTCAGGGTAGAACGACAGATTTGTACCTTGTCAGCTCAGGGATTTGAACTTGCAACCTTTCGGTTACTAGTCCAACGCTCTAACACTAGGATACCCTGCCTCCTTTGACTGTCAGTTGTAGGATCAGAATGCTTTGACTGTCAGTTGTAGGATCAGAATGCTTTGACTGTCAGTTGTAGGATCAGGATCAGAATGCTTTGACTGTCAGTTGTAGGATCAGAATGCTTTAACTGTCAGTTGTAGGATCAGAACGCGTTGACTGTCAGTTGTAGGATCAGAACGCTTTGACTGTCAGTTGTAGGATCAGAAACGCTTTGACTGTCAGTTGTAGGATCAGAACGCGTTGACTGTCAGTTGTAGGATCAGAAACGCGTTGACTGTCAGTTGTAGGATCAGAACGCTTTGACTGTCAGTTGTAGGATCAGAATGCTTTAAACTGTCAGTTGTAGGATCAGAACGCTTTGACTGTCAGTTGTAGGATCAGAAATGCTTTGACTGTCAGTTGTAGGATCAGAACGCTTTGACTGTCAGTTGTAGGATCAGGATCAGAATGCTTTGACTGTCAGTTGTAGGATCAGAATGCTTTAACTGTCAGTTGTAGGATCAGAACGCGTTGACTGTCAGTTGTAGGATCAGAACGCTTTGACTGTCAGTTGTAGATCAGAATGCTTGACTGTCAGTTGTAGGATCAGAACGCTTTGACTGTCAGTTGTAGGATCAGAACGCGTTGACTGTCAGTTGTAGGATCAGAACGCTTTGACTGTCAGTTGTAGGATCAGAATGCTTTGACTGTCAGTTGTAGGATCAGAACGCTTTGACTGTCAGTTGTAGGATCAGAACGCTTTGACTGTCAGTTGTAGGATCAGAATGCTTTGACTGTCAGTTGTAGGATCAGAATGCTTTGACTGTCAGTTGTAGGATCAGAATGCTTGACTGTCAGTTGTAGGATCAGGATCAGAATGCTTTGACTGTCAGTTGTAGGATCAGAATGCTTTAACTGTCAGTTGTAGGATCAGAACGCGTTGACTGTCAGTTGTAGGATCAGAACGCTTTGACTGTCAGTTGTAGGATCAGAACGCTTTGACTGTCAGTTGTAGGATCAGAATGCTTTAACTGTCAGTTGTAGGATCAGAACGCTTTGACTGTCAGTTGTAGGATCAGAATGCTTTGACTGTCAGTTGTAGGATCAGAACGCCTTGACTGTCAGTTGTAGGATCAGAATGCTTTGACTGTCAGTTGTAGGATCAGAACGCTTTGACTGTCAGTTGTAGGATCAGAATGCTTTGACTGTCAGTTGTAGGATCAGAACGCTTTGACTGTCAGTTGTAGGATCAGGATCAGAATGCTTTGACTGTCAGTTGTAGGATCAGAACGCTTTGACTGTCAGTTGTAGGATCAGAATGCTTTGACTGTCAGTTGTAGGATCAGAACGCTTTGACTGTCAGTTGTAGGATCAGAACGCTTTGACTGTCAGTTGTAGGATCAGAATGCTTTGACTGTCAGTTGTAGGATCAGAATGCTTTGACTGTCAGTTGTAGGATCAGAACGCTTTGACTGTCAGTTGTAGGATCAGAACGCTTTGACTGTCAGTTGTAGGATCAGAACGCTTTGACTGTCAGTTGTAGGATCAGAATGCTTTGACTGTCAGTTGTAGGATCAGAATGCTTTGACTGTCAGTTGTAGGATCAGAACGCTTTGACTGTCAGTTGTAGGATCAGAACGCTTTGACTGTCAGTTGTAGGATCAGAACGCTTTGACTGTCAGTTGTAGGATCAGAATGCTTTGACTGTCAGTTGTAGGATCAGAACGCTTTGACTGTCAGTTGTAGGATCAGAACGCTTTGACTGTCAGTTGTAGGATCAGAACGCTTTGACTGTCAGTTGTAGGATCAGAATGCTTTGACTGTCAGTTGTAGGATCAGAACGCTTTGACTGTCAGTTGTAGGATCAGAATGCTTTGACTGTCAGTTGTAGGATCAGAACGCTTTGACTGTCAGTTGTAGGATCAGAACGCTTTGACTGTCAGTTGTAGGATCAGAACGCTTTGACTGTCAGTTGTAGGATCAGAATGCTTTGACTGTCAGTTGTAGGATCAGAACGCTTTGACTGTCAGTTGTAGGATCAGAATGCTTTGACTGTCAGTTGTAGGATCAGAACGCTTTGACTGTCAGTTGTAGGATCAGAATGCTTTGACTGTCAGTTGTAGGATCAGAACGCTTTGACTGTCAGTTGTAGGATCAGAATGCTTTGACTGTCAGTTGTAGGATCAGAACGCTTTGACTGTCAGTTGTAGGATCAGGATCAGAATGCTTTGACTGTCAGTTGTAGGATCAGAATGCTTTGACTGTCAGTTGTAGGATCAGAACGCTTTGACTGTCAGTTGTAGGATCAGAACGCTTTGACTGTCAGTTGTAGGATCAGAATGCTTTGACTGTCAGTTGTAGGATCAGAACGCTTTGACTGTCAGTTGTAGGATCAGAACGCTTTGACTGTCAGTTGTAGGATCAGAACGCTTTGACTGTCAGTTGTAGGATCAGAATGCTTTGACTGTCAGTTGTAGGATCAGAACGCTTTGACTGTCAGTTGTAGGATCAGAACGCTTTGACTGTCAGTTGTAGGATCAGAATGCTTTGACTGTCAGTTGTAGGATCAGAATGCTTTGACTGTCAGTTGTAGGATCAGAATGCTTTGACTGTCAGTTGTAGGATCAGGATCAGAATGCTTTGACTGTCAGTTGTAGGATCAGAATGCTTTGACTGTCAGTTGTAGGATCAGAACGCTTTGACTGTCAGTTGTAGGATCAGAACGCTTTGACTGTCAGTTTGTAGGATCAGAACGCGTTTGACTGTCAGTTGTAGGATCAGAATACGTTTAACTGTCAGTTGTAGGATCAGAAGCTTTTGAACCCTTTGGGGGTTCAACTTCAGTTGTAGATCAGAATGCTTGACTGTCAGTTGTAGGATCAGAAACGCCTTGACTGTCAGTTGTAGGATCAGAATGCTTTAACTGTCAGTTGTAGGATCAGAACGCTTTGACTGTCAGTTGTAGGATCAGAATGCTTTGACTGTCAGTTGTAGGATCAGAACGTTTGACTGTCAGTTGTAGGATCAGGATCAGAAATGCTTTGACTGTCAGTTGTAGGATCAGAACGCTTTGACTGTCAGTTGTAGGATCAGAATGCTTTTGACTGTCAGTTGTAGGATCAGAACGCTTTGACTGTCAGTTGTAGGATCAGAACGCTTTGACTGTCAGTTGTAGGATCAGAATGCTTTGACTGTCAGTTGTAGGATCAGAATGCTTTGACTGTCAGTTGTAGGATTCAGAACGCTTTGAACTGTCAGTTGTAGGATCAGAACGCTTTGACTGTCAGTTGTAGGATCAGAACGCTTTGACTGTCAGTTGTAGGATCAGATGTGTATAAGAGACAGGTTGTAGGATCAGAATGCTTTGACTGTCAGTTGTAGGATCAGAACGCTTTGACTGTCAGTTGTAGGATCAGAACGCTTTGACTGTCAGTTGTAGGATCAGAACGCTTTGACTGTCAGTTGTAGGATCAGAATGCTTTGACTGTCAGTTGTAGGATCAGAACGCTTTGACTGTCAGTTGTAGGATCAGAATGCTTTGACTGTCAGTTGTAGGATCAGAACGCTTTGACTGTCAGTTGTAGGATCAGAACGCTTTGACTGTCAGTTGTAGGATCAGAATGCTTTGACTGTCAGTTGTAGGATCAGAATGCTTTGACTGTCAGTTGTAGGATCAGAATGCTTTGACTGTCAGTTGTAGGATCAGGATCAGAATGCTTTGACTGTCAGTTGTAGGATCAGAATGCTTTGACTGTCAGTTGTAGGATCAGAATGCTTTGACTGTCAGTTGTAGGATCAGAACGCTTTGACTGTCAGTTGTAGGATCAGAACGCTTTGACTGTCAGTTGTAGGATCAGAATGCTTTGACTGTCAGTTGTAGGATCAGAACGCTTTGACTGTCAGTTGTAGGATCAGAATGCTTTGACTGTCAGTTGTAGGATCAGAACGCTTTGACTGTCAGTTGTAGGATCAGAATGCTTTGACTGTCAGTTGTAGGATCAGAACGCTTTGACTGTCAGTTGTAGGATCAGAATGCTTTGACTGTCAGTTGTAGGATCAGAACGCTTTGACTGTCAGTTGTAGGATCAGATCAGAATGCTTTGACTGTCAGTTGTAGGATCAGAACGCTTTGACTGTCAGTTGTAGGATCAGAATGCTTTGACTGTCAGTTGTAGGATCAGAACGCTTTGACTGTCAGTTGTAGGATCAGAACGCTTTGACTGTCAGTTGTAGGATCAGAATGCTTTGACTGTCAGTTGTAGGATCAGAATGCTTTGACTGTCAGTTGTAGGATCAGAACGCTTTGACTGTCAGTTGTAGGATCAGAACGCTTTGACTGTCAGTTGTAGGATCAGAACGCTTTGACTGTCAGTTGTAGGATCAGAATGCTTTGACTGTCAGTTGTAGGATCAGAATGCTTTGACTGTCAGTTGTAGGATCAGAACGCTTTGACTGTCAGTTGTAGGATCAGAACGCTTTGACTGTCAGTTGTAGGATCAGAACGCTTTGACTGTCAGTTGTAGGATCAGAATGCTTTGACTGTCAGTTGTAGGATCAGAACGCTTTGACTGTCAGTTGTAGGATCAGAACGCTTTGACTGTCAGTTGTAGGATCAGAACGCTTTGACTGTCAGTTGTAGGATCAGAATGCTTTGACTGTCAGTTGTAGGATCAGAACGCTTTGACTGTCAGTTGTAGGATCAGAATGCTTTGACTGTCAGTTGTAGGATCAGAACGCTTTGACTGTCAGTTGTAGGATCAGAACGCTTTGACTGTCAGTTGTAGGATCAGAACGCTTTGACTGTCAGTTGTAGGATCAGAATGCTTTGACTGTCAGTTGTAGGATCAGAACGCTTTGACTGTCAGTTGTAGGATCAGAATGCTTTGACTGTCAGTTGTAGGATCAGAACGCTTTGACTGTCAGTTGTAGGATCAGAATGCTTTGACTGTCAGTTGTAGGATCAGAACGCTTTGACTGTCAGTTGTAGGATCAGAATGCTTTGACTGTCAGTTGTAGGATCAGAACGCTTTGACTGTCAGTTGTAGGGATCAGAATGCTTTGACTGTCAGTTGTAGGATCAGAATGCTTTGACTGTCAGTTGTAGGATCAGAATGCTTTGACTGTCAGTTGTAGGATCAGAACGCTTTGACTGTCAGTTGTAGGATCAGAACGCTTTGACTGTCAGTTGTAGGATCAGAATGCTTTGACTGTCAGTTGTAGGATCAGAATGCTTTGACTGTCAGTTGTAGGATCAGAATGCTTTGACTGTCAGTTGTAGGATCAGGATCAGAATGCTTTGACTGTCAGTTGTAGGATCAGAATGCTTTGACTGTCAGTTGTAGGATCAGAACGCTTTGACTGTCAGTTGTAGGATCAGAACGCTTTGACTGTCAGTTGTAGGATCAGAACGCTTTGACTGTCAGTTGTAGGATCAGAATGCTTTGACTGTCAGTTGTAGGATCAGAACGCTTTGACTGTCAGTTGTAGGATCAGAATGCTTTGACTGTCAGTTGTAGGATCAGAACGCTTTGACTGTCAGTTGTAGGATCAGAATGCTTTGACTGTCAGTTGTAGGATCAGAACGCTTTGACTGTCAGTTGTAGGATCAGAATGCTTTGACTGTCAGTTGTAGGATCAGAACGCTTTGACTGTCAGTTGTAGGATCAGATCAGAATGCTTTGACTGTCAGTTGTAGGATCAGAATGCTTTGACTGTCAGTTGTAGGATCAGAATGCTTTGACTGTCAGTTGTAGGATCAGAACGCTTTGACTGTCAGTTGTAGGATCAGAACGCTTTGACTGTCAGTTGTAGGATCAGAATGCTTTGACTGTCAGTTGTAGGATCAGAATGCTTTGACTGTCAGTTGTAGGATCAGAATGCTTTGACTGTCAGTTGTAGGATCAGAATGCTTTGACTGTCAGTTGTAGGATCAGAACGCTTTGACTGTCAGTTGTAGGATCAGAACGCTTTGACTGTCAGTTGTAGGATCAGAATGCTTTGACTGTCAGTTGTAGGATCAGAACGCTTTGACTGTCAGTTGTAGGATCAGAATGCTTTGACTGTCAGTTGTAGGATCAGAACGCTTTGACTGTCAGTTGTAGGATCAGGATCAGAATGCTTTGACTGTCAGTTGTAGGATCAGAATGCTTTGACTGTCAGTTGTAGGATCAGAATGCTTTGACTGTCAGTTGTAGGATCAGAACGCTTTGACTGTCAGTTGTAGGATCAGAACGCTTTGACTGTCAGTTGTAGGATCAGAACGCTTTGACTGTCAGTTGTAGGATCAGAATGCTTTGACTGTCAGTTGTAGGATCAGAACGCTTTGACTGTCAGTTGTAGGATCAGAACGCTTTGACTGTCAGTTGTAGGATCAGAACGCTTTGACTGTCAGTTGTAGGATCAGAATGCTTTGACTGTCAGTTGTAGGATCAGAACGCTTTGACTGTCAGTTGTAGGATCAGAATGCTTTGACTGTCAGTTGTAGGATCAGAACGCTTTGACTGTCAGTTGTAGGATCAGAACGCTTTGACTGTCAGTTGTAGGATCAGAACGCTTTGACTGTCAGTTGTAGGATCAGAATGCTTTGACTGTCAGTTGTAGGATCAGAATGCTTTGACTGTCAGTTGTAGGATCAGAACGCTTTGACTGTCAGTTGTAGGATCAGAATGCTTTGACTGTCAGTTGTAGGATCAGAACGCTTTGACTGTCAGTTGTAGGATCAGAATGCTTTGACTGTCAGTTGTAGGATCAGAACGCTTTGACTGTCAGTTGTAGGATCAGAATGCTTTGACTGTCAGTTGTAGGATCAGAATGCTTTGACTGTCAGTTGTAGGATCAGAATGCTTTGACTGTCAGTTGTAGGATCAGAATGCTTTGACTGTCAGTTGTAGGATCAGAATGCTTTGACTGTCAGTTGTAGGATCAGAATGCTTTGACTGTCAGTTGTAGGATCAGAACGCTTTGACTGTCAGTTGTAGGATCAGAACGCTTTGACTGTCAGTTGTAGGATCAGAATGCTTTGACTGTCAGTTGTAGGATCAGAATGCTTTGACTGTCAGTTGTAGGATCAGAATGCTTTGACTGTCAGTTGTAGGATCAGAACGCTTTGACTGTCAGTTGTAGGATCAGAATGCTTTGACTGTCAGTTGTAGGATCAGAATGCTTTGACTGTCAGTTGTAGGATCAGAATGCTTTGACTGTCAGTTGTAGGATCAGAATGCTTTGACTGTCAGTTGTAGGATCAGAACGCTTTGACTGTCAGTTGTAGGATCAGAACGCTTTGACTGTCAGTTGTAGGATCAGAATGCTTTGACTGTCAGTTGTAGGATCAGAATGCTTTGACTGTCAGTTGTAGGATCAGAATGCTTTGACTGTCAGTTGTAGGATCAGAATGCTTTGACTGTCAGTTGTAGGATCAGAACGCTTTGACTGTCAGTTGTAGGATCAGAACGCTTTGACTGTCAGTTGTAGGATCAGAATGCTTTGACTGTCATTGTAGGATCAGAATGCTTTGACTGTCAGTTGTAGGATCAGAACGCTTACTGTCAGTTGATCTAGGAACAGTTTGACTGTGTTCAGGATAGAACGACTTTGACTGTCAGTTGTAGGATCAGAACTTGCTTTCGGTTACTAGTCAACGCTCTAACCATAGGATACGCTTTTGACTGTCAGTTGTAGGATCAGAATGCTTTGACTGTCAGTTGTAGGATCAGAATGCTTTGACTGTCAGTTGTAGGATCAGATCAGAATGCTTTGACTGTCAGTTGTAGGATCAGAATGCTTTGACTGTCAGTTGTAGGATCAGAACGCTTTGACTGTCAGTTGTAGGATCAGAACGCTTTGACTGTCAGTTGTAGGATCAGAACGCTTTGACTGTCAGTTGTAGGATCAGAACGCTTTGACTGTCAGTTGTAGGATCAGAACGCTTTGACTGTCAGTTGTAGGATCAGAACGCTTTGACTGTCAGTTGTAGGATCAGAACGCTTTGACTGTCAGTTGTAGGATCAGAACGCTTTGACTGTCAGTTGTAGGATCAGATCAGAATGCTTTGACTGTCAGTTGTAGGATCAGAATGCTTTGACTGTCAGTTGTAGGATCAGAACGCTTTGACTGTCAGTTGTAGGATCAGAACGCTTTGACTGTCAGTTGTAGGATCAGAATGCTTTGACTGTCAGTTGTAGGATCAGAACGCTTTGACTGTCAGTTGTAGGATCAGAACGCTTTGACTGTCAGTTGTAGGATCAGAATGCTTTGACTGTCAGTTGTAGGATCAGAATGCTTTGACTGTCAGTTGTAGGATCAGAATGCTTTGACTGTCAGTTGTAGGATAAGAACAGCTTTGACTGTCAGTTGTAGGATCAGAATGCTTTGACTGTCAGTTGTAGGATCAGAACGCTTTGACTGTCAGTTGTAGGATCAGAACGCTTTGACTGTCAGTTGTAGGATCAGAACGCTTTGACTGTCAGTTGTAGGATCAGAATGCTTTGACTGTCAGTTGTAGGATCAGAACGCTTTGACTGTCAGTTGTAGGATCAGAATGCTTTGACTGTCAGTTGTAGGATCAGAACGCTTTGACTGTCAGTTGTAGGATCAGAATGCTTTGACTGTCAGTTGTAGGATCAGAACGCTTTGACTGTCAGTTGTAGGATCAGAATGCTTTGACTGTCAGTTGTAGGATCAGAACGCTTTGACTGTCAGTTGTAGGATCAGATCAGAATGCTTTGACTGTCAGTTGTAGGATCAGAATGCTTTGACTGTCAGTTGTAGGATCAGAACGCTTTGACTGTCAGTTGTAGGATCAGAACGCTTTGACTGTCAGTTGTAGGATCAGAATGCTTTGACTGTCAGTTGTAGGATCAGAACGCTTTGACTGTCAGTTGTAGGATCAGAACGCTTTGACTGTCAGTTGTAGGATCAGAATGCTTTGACTGTCAGTTGTAGGATCAGAACGCTTTGACTGTCAGTTGTAGGATCAGAACGCTTTGACTGTCAGTTGTAGGATCAGAACGCTTTGACTGTCAGTTGTAGGATCAGAATGCTTTGACTGTCAGTTGTAGGATCAGAACGCTTTGACTGTCAGTTGTAGGATCAGAATGCTTTGACTGTCAGTTGTAGGATCAGAACGCTTTGACTGTCAGTTGTAGGATCAGAACGCTTTGACTGTCAGTTGTAGGATCAGAATGCTTTGACTGTCAGTTGTAGGATCAGAACGCTTTGACTGTCAGTTGTAGGATCAGAACGCTTTGACTGTCAGTTGTAGGATCAGAACGCTTTGACTGTCAGTTGTAGGATCAGAACGCTTTGACTGTCAGTTGTAGGATCAGAACGCTTTGACTGTCAGTTGTAGGATCAGAACGCTTTGACTGTCAGTTGTAGGATCAGAATGCTTTGACTGTCAGTTGTAGGATCAGAATGCTTTGACTGTCAGTTGTAGGATCAGAATGCTTTGACTGTCAGTTGTAGGATCAGAATGCTTTGACTGTCAGTTGTAGGATCAGAACGCTTTGACTGTCAGTTGTAGGATCAGAATGCTTTGACTGTCAGTTGTAGGATCAGAACGCTTTGACTGTCAGTTGTAGGATCAGAATGCTTTGACTGTCAGTTGTAGGATCAGAACGCTTTGACTGTCAGTTGTAGGATCAGAATGCTTTGACTGTCAGTTGTAGGATCAGAACGCTTTGACTGTCAGTTGTAGGATCAGAATGCTTTGACTGTCAGTTGTAGGATCAGAACGCTTTGACTGTCAGTTGTAGGATCAGAATGCTTTGACTGTCAGTTGTAGGATCAGAACGCTTTGACTGTCAGTTGTAGGATCAGGATCAGAATGCTTTGACTGTCAGTTGTAGGATCAGAACGCTTTGACTGTCAGTTGTAGGATCAGAACGCTTTGACTGTCAGTTGTAGGATCAGAACGCTTTGACTGTCAGTTGTAGGATCAGAACGCTTTGACTGTCAGTTGTAGGATCAGAATGCTTTGACTGTCAGTTGTAGGATCAGAACGCTTTGACTGTCAGTTGTAGGATCAGAATGCTTTGACTGTCAGTTGTAGGATCAGAACGCTTTGACTGTCAGTTGTAGGATCAGAATGCTTTGACTGTCAGTTGTAGGATCAGAACGCTTTGACTGTCAGTTGTAGGATCAGAATGCTTTGACTGTCAGTTGTAGGATCAGAACGCTTTGACTGTCAGTTGTAGGATCAGAATGCTTTGACTGTCAGTTGTAGGATCAGAACGCTTTGACTGTCAGTTGTAGGATCAGAATGCTTTGACTGTCAGTTGTAGGATCAGAACGCTTTGACTGTCAGTTGTAGGATCAGAACGCTTTGACTGTCAGTTGTAGGATCAGAATGCTTTGACTGTCAGTTGTAGGATCAGAATGCTTTGACTGTCAGTTGTAGGATCAGAACGCTTTGACTGTCAGTTGTAGGATCAGAATGCTTTGACTGTCAGTTGTAGGATCAGAACGCTTTGACTGTCAGTTGTAGGATCAGAATGCTTTGACTGTCAGTTGTAGGATCAGAATGCTTTGACTGTCAGTTGTAGGATCAGAACGCTTTGACTGTCAGTTGTAGGATCAGAACGCTTTGACTGTCAGTTGTAGGATCAGAACGCTTTGACTGTCAGTTGTAGGATCAGAATGCTTTGACTGTCAGTTGTAGGATCAGAACGCTTTGACTGTCAGTTGTAGGATCAGAACGCTTTGACTGTCAGTTGTAGGATCAGAACGCTTTGACTGTCAGTTGTAGGATCAGAATGCTTTGACTGTCAGTTGTAGGATCAGAACGCTTTGACTGTCAGTTGTAGGATCAGAATGCTTTGACTGTCAGTTGTAGGATCAGAACGCTTTGACTGTCAGTTGTAGGATCAGAACGCTTTGACTGTCAGTTGTAGGATCAGAACGCTTTGACTGTCAGTTGTAGGATCAGAATGCTTTGACTGTC
The DNA here is from genome assembly GCF_002021735.2 of Oncorhynchus kisutch. Taxonomy (NCBI): domain Eukaryota; kingdom Metazoa; phylum Chordata; class Actinopteri; order Salmoniformes; family Salmonidae; genus Oncorhynchus; species Oncorhynchus kisutch. The sequence continues at coordinate 17,359 of NW_022264345.1, forward strand.
AGTTGTAGGATCAGAACGCTTTGACTGTCAGTTGTAGGATCAGAATGCTTTGACTGTCAGTTGTAGGATCAGAACGCTTTGACTGTCAGTTGTAGGATCAGAATGCTTTGACTGTCAGTTGTAGGATCAGAACGCTTTGACTGTCAGTTGTAGGATCAGAATGCTTTGACTGTCAGTTGTAGGATCAGAACGCTTTGACTGTCAGTTGTAGGATCAGATCATGCTTTGACTGTCAGTTGTAGGATCAGAATGCTTTGACTGTCAGTTGTAGGATCAGAATGCTTTGACTGTCAGTTGTAGGATCAGAACGCTTTGACTGTCAGTTGTAGGATCAGAACGCTTTGACTGTCAGTTGTAGGATCAGAATGCTTTGACTGTCAGTTGTAGGATCAGAATGCTTTGACTGTCAGTTGTAGGATCAGAACGCTTTGACTGTCAGTTGTAGGATCAGAACGCTTTGACTGTCAGTTGTAGGATCAGAATGCTTTGACTGTCAGTTGTAGGATCAGAACGCTTTGACTGTCAGTTGTAGGATCAGAACGCTTTGACTGTCAGTTGTAGGATCAGAACGCTTTGACTGTCAGTTGTAGGATCAGAATGCTTTGACTGTCAGTTGTAGGATCAGAACGCTTTGACTGTCAGTTGTAGGATCAGAATGCTTTGACTGTCAGTTGTAGGATCAGAACGCTTTGACTGTCAGTTGTAGGATCAGAATGCTTTGACTGTCAGTTGTAGGATCAGAACGCTTTGACTGTCAGTTGTAGGATCAGAATGCTTTGACTGTCAGTTGTAGGATCAGAACGCTTTGACTGTCAGTTGTAGGATCAGGACGCTTTGACTGTCAGTTGTAGGATCAGAACGCTTTGACTGTCAGTTGTAGGATCAGAATGCTTTGACTGTCAGTTGTAGGATCAGAACGCTTTGACTGTCAGTTGTAGGATCAGAACGCTTTGACTGTCAGTTGTAGGATCAGAATGCTTTGACTGTCAGTTGTAGGATCAGAATGCTTTGACTGTCAGTTGTAGGATCAGAATGCTTTGACTGTCAGTTGTAGGATCAGAATGCTTTGACTGTCAGTTGTAGGATCAGAACGCTTTGACTGTCAGTTGTAGGATCAGAACGCTTTGACTGTCAGTTGTAGGATCAGAATGCTTTGACTGTCAGTTGTAGGATCAGAACGCTTTGACTGTCAGTTGTAGGATCAGAATGCTTTGACTGTCAGTTGTAGGATCAGAACGCTTTGACTGTCAGTTGTAGGATCAGATCAGAATGCTTTGACTGTCAGTTGTAGGATCAGAATGCTTTGACTGTCAGTTGTAGGATCAGAATGCTTTGACTGTCAGTTGTAGGATCAGAACGCTTTGACTGTCAGTTGTAGGATCAGAACGCTTTGACTGTCAGTTGTAGGATCAGAACGCTTTGACTGTCAGTTGTAGGATCAGAATGCTTTGACTGTCAGTTGTAGGATCAGAACGCTTTGACTGTCAGTTGTAGGATCAGAACGCTTTGACTGTCAGTTGTAGGATCAGAACGCTTTGACTGTCAGTTGTAGGATCAGAATGCTTTGACTGTCAGTTGTAGGATCAGAACGCTTTGACTGTCAGTTGTAGGATCAGAATGCTTTGACTGTCAGTTGTAGGATCAGAACGCTTTGACTGTCAGTTGTAGGATCAGAACGCTTTGACTGTCAGTTGTAGGATCAGAACGCTTTGACTGTCAGTTGTAGGATCAGAATGCTTTGACTGTCAGTTGTAGGATCAGAATGCTTTGACTGTCAGTTGTAGGATCAGAACGCTTTGACTGTCAGTTGTAGGATCAGAATGCTTTGACTGTCAGTTGTAGGATCAGAACGCTTTGACTGTCAGTTGTAGGATCAGAATGCTTTGACTGTCAGTTGTAGGATCAGAACGCTTTGACTGTCAGTTGTAGGATCAGAATGCTTTGACTGTCAGTTGTAGGATCAGAATGCTTTGACTGTCAGTTGTAGGATCAGAATGCTTTGACTGTCAGTTGTAGGATCAGAATGCTTTGACTGTCAGTTGTAGGATCAGAATGCTTTGACTGTCAGTTGTAGGATCAGAATGCTTTGACTGTCAGTTGTAGGATCAGAACGCTTTGACTGTCAGTTGTAGGATCAGAACGCTTTGACTGTCAGTTGTAGGATCAGAATGCTTTGACTGTCAGTTGTAGGATCAGAATGCTTTGACTGTCAGTTGTAGGATCAGAATGCTTTGACTGTCAGTTGTAGGATCAGAACGCTTTGACTGTCAGTTGTAGGATCAGAATGCTTTGACTGTCAGTTGTAGGATCAGAATGCTTTGAATGTCAGTTGTAGGATCAGAATGCTTTGACTGTCAGTTGTAGGATCAGAATGCTTTGACTGTCAGTTGTAGGATCAGAACGCTTTGACTGTCAGTTGTAGGATCAGAACGCTTTGACTGTCAGTTGTAGGATCAGAATGCTTTGACTGTCAGTTGTAGGATCAGAATGCTTTGACTGTCAGTTGTAGGATCAGAATGCTTTGAATGTCAGTTGTAGGATCAGAATGCGTTGACTGTCAGTTGTAGGATCAGAACGCATTGACTGTCAGTTGTAGGATCAGAACGTGTTGACTGTCAGTTGTAGGATCAGAATGCTTTAAAAATATATATATATATATTTTAATTTTATTTAACTAGGCAAGCCAGTTAAGAACAAATTCTTATTTTCAATGACGACCTAGGAACAGTGGGTTAACTGCCTGTTCAGGGGTAGAACGACAGATTTGTACCTTGTCAGCTCAGGGATTTGAACTTGCAACCTTTCGGTTACTAGTCCAACGCTCTAACCACTAGGATACCCTGCCTCCTTTGACTGTCAGTTGTAGGATCAGAATGCTTTGACTGTCAGTTGTAGGATCAGAATGCTTTGACTGTCAGTTGTAGGATCAGGATCAGAATGCTTTGACTGTCAGTTGTAGGATCAGAATGCTTTAACTGTCAGTTGTAGGATCAGAACGCGTTGACTGTCAGTTGTAGGATCAGAACGCTTTGACTGTCAGTTGTAGGATCAGAACGCTTTGACTGTCAGTTGTAGGATCAGAACGCGTTGACTGTCAGTTGTAGGATCAGAACGCTTTGACTGTCAGTTGTAGGATCAGAATGCTTTGACTGTCAGTTGTAGGATCAGAACGCTTTGACTGTCAGTTGTAGGATCAGAACGCTTTGACTGTCAGTTGTAGGATCAGGATCAGAATGCTTTGACTGTCAGTTGTAGGATCAGAATGCTTTGACTGTCAGTTGTAGGATCAGAACGCTTTGACTGTCAGTTGTAGGATCAGAACGCTTTGACTGTCAGTTGTAGGATCAGAATGCTTTGACTGTCAGTTGTAGGATCAGAACGCTTTGACTGTCAGTTGTAGGATCAGAACGCTTTGACTGTCAGTTGTAGGATCAGAATGCTTTGACTGTCAGTTGTAGGATCAGAATGCTTTGACTGTCAGTTGTAGGATCAGAATGCTTTGACTGTCAGTTGTAGGATCAGGATCAGAATGCTTTGACTGTCAGTTGTAGGATCAGAATGCTTTGACTGTCAGTTGTAGGATCAGAACGCTTTGACTGTCAGTTGTAGGATCAGAACGCTTTGACTGTCAGTTGTAGGATCAGAACGCTTTGACTGTCAGTTGTAGGATCAGAATGCTTTAACTGTCAGTTGTAGGATCAGAACGCTTTGACTGTCAGTTGTAGGATCAGAATGCTTTGACTGTCAGTTGTAGGATCAGAACGCTTTGACTGTCAGTTGTAGGATCAGAATGCTTTAACTGTCAGTTGTAGGATCAGAACGCTTTGACTGTCAGTTGTAGGATCAGAATGCTTTGACTGTCAGTTGTAGGATCAGAACGCTTTGACTGTCAGTTGTAGGATCAGGATCAGAATGCTTTGACTGTCAGTTGTAGGATCAGAATGCTTTGACTGTCAGTTGTAGGATCAGAACGCTTTGACTGTCAGTTGTAGGATCAGAACGCTTTGACTGTCAGTTGTAGGATCAGAATGCTTTGACTGTCAGTTGTAGGATCAGAACGCTTTGACTGTCAGTTGTAGGATCAGAACGCTTTGACTGTCAGTTGTAGGATCAGAATGCTTTGACTGTCAGTTGTAGGATCAGAATGCTTTGACTGTCAGTTGTAGGATCAGAACGCTTTGACTGTCAGTTGTAGGATCAGAACGCTTTGACTGTCAGTTGTAGGATCAGAATGCTTTGACTGTCAGTTGTAGGATCAGAATGCTTTGACTGTCAGTTGTAGGATCAGAATGCTTTGACTGTCAGTTGTAGGATCAGAACGCTTTGACTGTCAGTTGTAGGATCAGAACGCTTTGACTGTCAGTTGTAGGATCAGAATGCTTTGACTGTCAGTTGTAGGATCAGAACGCTTTGACTGTCAGTTGTAGGATCAGAATGCTTTGACTGTCAGTTGTAGGATCAGAACGCTTTGACTGTCAGTTGTAGGATCAGAACGCTTTGACTGTCAGTTGTAGGATCAGAATGCTTTGACTGTCAGTTGTAGGATCAGAACGCTTTGACTGTCAGTTGTAGGATCAGAATGCTTTGACTGTCAGTTGTAGGATCAGAACGCTTTGACTGTCAGTTGTAGGGATCAGAATGCTTTGACTGTCAGTTGTAGGATCAGAATGCTTTGACTGTCAGTTGTAGGATCAGAATGCTTTGACTGTCAGTTGTAGGATCAGAACGCTTTGACTGTCAGTTGTAGGATCAGAACGCTTTGACTGTCAGTTGTAGGATCAGAATGCTTTGACTGTCAGTTGTAGGATCAGAATGCTTTGACTGTCAGTTGTAGGATCAGAATGCTTTGACTGTCAGTTGTAGGATCAGAATGCTTTGACTGTCAGTTGTAGGATCAGAACGCTTTGACTGTCAGTTGTAGGATCAGAACGCTTTGACTGTCAGTTGTAGGATCAGAATGCTTTGACTGTCAGTTGTAGGATCAGAACGCTTTGACTGTCAGTTGTAGGATCAGAATGCTTTGACTGTCAGTTGTAGGATCAGAACGCTTTGACTGTCAGTTGTAGGATCAGGATCAGAATGCTTTGACTGTCAGTTGTAGGATCAGAATGCTTTGACTGTCAGTTGTAGGATCAGAACGCTTTGACTGTCAGTTGTAGGATCAGAACGCTTTGACTGTCAGTTGTAGGATCAGAACGCTTTGACTGTCAGTTGTAGGATCAGAATGCTTTGACTGTCAGTTGTAGGATCAGAACGCTTTGACTGTCAGTTGTAGGATCAGAACGCTTTGACTGTCAGTTGTAGGATCAGAACGCTTTGACTGTCAGTTGTAGGATCAGAATGCTTTGACTGTCAGTTGTAGGATCAGAACGCTTTGACTGTCAGTTGTAGGATCAGAATGCTTTGACTGTCAGTTGTAGGATCAGAACGCTTTGACTGTCAGTTGTAGGATCAGAACGCTTTGACTGTCAGTTGTAGGATCAGAACGCTTTGACTGTCAGTTGTAGGATCAGAATGCTTTGACTGTCAGTTGTAGGATCAGAATGCTTTGACTGTCAGTTGTAGGATCAGAACGCTTTGACTGTCAGTTGTAGGATCAGAATGCTTTGACTGTCAGTTGTAGGATCAGAACGCTTTGACTGTCAGTTGTAGGATCAGAATGCTTTGACTGTCAGTTGTAGGATCAGAATGCTTTGACTGTCAGTTGTAGGATCAGAATGCTTTGACTGTCAGTTGTAGGATCAGAATGCTTTGACTGTCAGTTGTAGGACTGTCTCTTATACACATCTAGATGTGTATAAGAGACAGTCAGAATGCTTTGACTGTCAGTTGTAGGATCAGAATGCTTTGACTGTCAGTTGTAGGATCAGAACGCTTTGACTGTCAGTTGTAGGATCAGAATGCTTTGACTGTCAGTTGTAGGATCAGAATGCTTTGACTGTCAGTTGTAGGATCAGAATGCTTTGACTGTCAGTTGTAGGATCAGAACGCTTTGACTGTCAGTTGTAGGATCAGAACGCTTTGACTGTCAGTTGTAGGATCAGAATGCTTTGACTGTCAGTTGTAGGATCAGAATGCTTTGACTGTCAGTTGTAGGATCAGAATGCTTTGACTGTCAGTTGTAGGATCAGAATGCGTTGACTGTCAGTTGTAGGATCAGAACGCATTGACTGTCAGTTGTAGGATCAGAACGTGTTGACTGTCAGTTGTAGGATCAGAATGCTTTAAAAATAGTATATATATCAGAACGCTTTGACTGTCAGTTGTAGGATCAAATGCTTTGACTGTCAGTTGTAGGATCAGAACGTTTGACTGTCAGTTGTAGGATCAGAATGCTTTGACTGTCAGCTCAGGATCAGAACGCTTTGACTGTCAGTTGTAGGATCAGAATGCTTTGACTGTCAGTTGTAGGATCAGAATGCTTTGACTGTCAGTTGTAGGATCAGAATGCTTTGACTGTCAGTTGTAGGATCAGAATGCTTTGACTGTCAGTTGTAGGATCAGAATGCTTTGACTGTCAGTTGTAGGATCAGAACGCTTTGACTGTCAGTTGTAGGATCAGAACGCTTTGACTGTCAGTTGTAGGATCAGAACGCTTTGACTGTCAGTTGTAGGATCAGAACGCTTTGACTGTCAGTTGTAGGATCAGAACGCTTTGACTGTCAGTTGTAGGATCAGAACGCTTTGACTGTCAGTTGTAGGATCAGAATGCTTTGACTGTCAGTTGTAGGATCAGAATGCTTTGACTGTCAGTTGTAGGATCAGAATGCTTTGACTGTCAGTTGTAGGATCAGAACGCTTTGACTGTCAGTTGTAGGATCAGAATGCTTTGACTGTCAGTTGTAGGATCAGAACGCTTTGACTGTCAGTTGTAGGATCAGAATGCTTTGACTGTCAGTTGTAGGATCAGAACGCTTTGACTGTCAGTTGTAGGATCAGAACGCTTTGACTGTCAGTTGTAGGATCAGAACGCTTTGACTGTCAGTTGTAGGATCAGAATGCTTTGACTGTCAGTTGTAGGATCAGAACGCTTTGACTGTCAGTTGTAGGATCAGAATGCTTTGACTGTCAGTTGTAGGATCAGAACGCTTTGACTGTCAGTTGTAGGATCAGAATGCTTTGACTGTCAGTTGTAGGATCAGAATGCTTTGACTGTCAGTTGTAGGATCAGAATGCTTTGACTGTCAGTTGTAGGATCAGAACGCTTTGACTGTCAGTTGTAGGATCAGAATGCTTTGACTGTCAGTTGTAGGATCAGAACGCTTTGACTGTCAGTTGTAGGATCAGAACGCTTTGACTGTCAGTTGTAGGATCAGAACGCTTTGACTGTCAGTTGTAGGATCAGAACGCTTTGACTGTCAGTTGTAGGATCAGAACGCTTTGACTGTCAGTTGTAGGATCAGAATGCTTTGACTGTCAGTTGTAGGATCAGAATGCTTTGACTGTCAGTTGTAGGATCAGAACGCTTTGACTGTCAGTTGTAGGATCAGAACGCTTTGACTGTCAGTTGTAGGATCAGAATGCTTTGACTGTCAGTTGTAGGATCAGAACGCTTTGACTGTCAGTTGTAGGATCAGAACGCTTTGACTGTCAGTTGTAGGATCAGAACGCTTTGACTGTCAGTTGTAGGATCAGAACGCTTTGACTGTCAGTTGTAGGATCAGAATGCTTTGACTGTCAGTTGTAGGATCAGAACGCTTTGACTGTCAGTTGTAGGATCAGAATGCTTTGACTGTCAGTTGTAGGATCAGAATGCTTTGACTGTCAGTTGTAGGATCAGAATGCTTTGACTGTCAGTTGTAGGATCAGAACGCTTTGACTGTCAGTTGTAGGATCAGAACGCTTTGACTGTCAGTTGTAGGATCAGAACGCTTTGACTGTCAGTTGTAGGATCAGAACGCTTTGACTGTCAGTTGTAGGATCAGAATGCTTTGACTGTCAGTTGTAGGATCAGAACGCTTTGACTGTCAGTTGTAGGATCAGAACGCTTTGACTGTCAGTTGTAGGATCAGAACGCTTTGACTGTCAGTTGTAGGATCAGAATGCTTTGACTGTCAGTTGTAGGATCAGAACGCTTTGACTGTCAGTTGTAGGATCAGAACGCTTTGACTGTCAGTTGTAGGATCAGAACGCTTTGACTGTCAGTTGTAGGATCAGAACGCTTTGACTGTCAGTTGTAGGATCAGAACGCTTTGACTGTCAGTTGTAGGATCAGAATGCTTTGACTGTCAGTTGTAGGATCAGAACGCTTTGACTGTCAGTTGTAGGATCAGAACGCTTTGACTGTCAGTTGTAGGATCAGAACGCTTTGACTGTCAGTTGTAGGATCAGAATGCTTTGACTGTCAGTTGTAGGATCAGAACGCTTTGACTGTCAGTTGTAGGATCAGAATGCTTTGACTGTCAGTTGTAGGATCAGAACGCTTTGACTGTCAGTTGTAGGATCAGAATGCTTTGACTGTCAGTTGTAGGATCAGAATGCTTTGACTGTCAGTTGTAGGATCAGAATGCTTTGACTGTCAGTTGTAGGATCAGAACGCTTTGACTGTCAGTTGTAGGATCAGAATGCTTTGACTGTCAGTTGTAGGATCAGAACGCTTTGACTGTCAGTTGTAGGATCAGAACGCTTTGACTGTCAGTTGTAGGATCAGAACGCTTTGACTGTCAGTTGTAGGATCAGAATGCTTTGACTGTCAGTTGTAGGATCAGAACGCTTTGACTGTCAGTTGTAGGATCAGAACGCTTTGACTGTCAGTTGTAGGATCAGAACGCTTTGACTGTCAGTTGTAGGATCAGAATGCTTTGACTGTCAGTTGTAGGATCAGAACGCTTTGACTGTCAGTTGTAGGATCAGAACGCTTTGACTGTCAGTTGTAGGATCAGAATGCTTTGACTGTCAGTTGTAGGATCAGAATGCTTTGACTGTCAGTTGTAGGATCAGAATGCTTTGACTGTCAGTTGTAGGATCAGAACGCTTTGACTGTCAGTTGTAGGATCAGAATGCTTTGACTGTCAGTTGTAGGATCAGAACGCTTTGACTGTCAGTTGTAGGATCAGAATGCTTTGACTGTCAGTTGTAGGATCAGAACGCTTTGACTGTCAGTTGTAGGATCAGAATGCTTTGACTGTCAGTTGTAGGATCAGAACGCTTTGACTGTCAGTTGTAGGATCAGAATGCTTTGACTGTCAGTTGTAGGATCAGAACGCTTTGACTGTCAGTTGTAGGATCAGAATGCTTTGACTGTCAGTTGTAGGATCAGAACGCTTTGACTGTCAGTTGTAGGATCAGAATGCTTTGACTGTCAGTTGTAGGATCAGAACGCTTTGACTGTCAGTTGTAGGATCAGAACGCTTTGACTGTCAGTTGTAGGATCAGAATGCTTTGACTGTCAGTTGTAGGATCAGAATGCTTTGACTGTCAGTTGTAGGATCAGAACGCTTTGACTGTCAGTTGTAGGATCAGAACGCTTTGACTGTCAGTTGTAGGATCAGAACGCTTTGACTGTCAGTTGTAGGATCAGAATGCTTTGACTGTCAGTTGTAGGATCAGAATGCTTTGACTGTCAGTTGTAGGATCAGAACGCTTTGACTGTCAGTTGTAGGATCAGAACGCTTTGACTGTCAGTTGTAGGATCAGAACGCTTTGACTGTCAGTTGTAGGATCAGAATGCTTTGACTGTCAGTTGTAGGATCAGAACGCTTTGACTGTCAGTTGTAGGATCAGAACGCTTTGACTGTCAGTTGTAGGATCAGAACGCTTTGACTGTCAGTTGTAGGATCAGAATGCTTTGACTGTCAGTTGTAGGATCAGAACGCTTTGACTGTCAGTTGTAGGATCAGAATGCTTTGACTGTCAGTTGTAGGATCAGAACGCTTTGACTGTCAGTTGTAGGATCAGAACGCTTTGACTGTCAGTTGTAGGATCAGAACGCTTTGACTGTCAGTTGTAGGATCAGAATGCTTTGACTGTCAGTTGTAGGATCAGAACGCTTTGACTGTCAGTTGTAGGATCAGAATGCTTTGACTGTCAGTTGTAGGATCAGAACGCTTTGACTGTCAGTTGTAGGATCAGAATGCTTTGACTGTCAGTTGTAGGATCAGAACGCTTTGACTGTCAGTTGTAGGATCAGAACGCTTTGACTGTCAGTTGTAGGATCAGAACGCTTTGACTGTCAGTTGTAGGATCAGAACGCTTTGACTGTCAGTTGTAGGATCAGAATGCTTTGACTGTCAGTTGTAGGATCAGAACGCTTTGACTGTCAGTTGTAGGATCAGAATGCTTTGACTGTCAGTTGTAGGATCAGAACGCTTTGACTGTCAGTTGTAGGATCAGAATGCTTTGACTGTCAGTTGTAGGATCAGAACGCTTTGACTGTCAGTTGTAGGATCAGAATGCTTTGACTGTCAGTTGTAGGATCAGAACGCTTTGACTGTCAGTTGTAGGATCAGAACGCTTTGACTGTCAGTTGTAGGATCAGAACGCTTTGACTGTCAGTTGTAGGATCAGAATGCTTTGACTGTCAGTTGTAGGATCAGAATGCTTTGACTGTCAGTTGTAGGATCAGAATGCTTTGACTGTCAGTTGTAGGATCAGAACGCTTTGACTGTCAGTTGTAGGATCAGAATGCTTTGACTGTCAGTTGTAGGATCAGAACGCTTTGACTGTCAGTTGTAGGATCAGAATGCTTTGACTGTCAGTTGTAGGATCAGAATGCTTTGACTGTCAGTTGTAGGATCAGAATGCTTTGACTGTCAGTTGTAGGATCAGAACGCTTTGACTGTCAGTTGTAGGATCAGAACGCTTTGACTGTCAGTTGTAGGATCAGAACGCTTTGACTGTCAGTTGTAGGATCAGAACGCTTTGACTGTCAGTTGTAGGATCAGAACGCTTTGACTGTCAGTTGTAGGATCAGAACGCTTTGACTGTCAGTTGTAGGATCAGAATGCTTTGACTGTCAGTTGTAGGATCAGATCAGAATGCTTTGACTGTCAGTTGTAGGATCAGAATGCTTTGACTGTCAGTTGTAGGATCAGAACGCTTTGACTGTCAGTTGTAGGATCAGAACGCTTTGACTGTCAGTTGTAGGATCAGAACGCTTTGACTGTCAGTTGTAGGATCAGAATGCTTTGACTGTCAGTTGTAGGATCAGAACGCTTTGACTGTCAGTTGTAGGATCAGAATGCTTTGACTGTCAGTTGTAGGATCAGAACGCTTTGACTGTCAGTTGTAGGATCAGAATGCTTTGACTGTCAGTTGTAGGATCAGAACGCTTTGACTGTCAGTTGTAGGATCAGAATGCTTTGACTGTCAGTTGTAGGATCAGAACGCTTTGACTGTCAGTTGTAGGATCAGGATCAGAATGCTTTGACTGTCAGTTGTAGGATCAGAATGCTTTGACTGTCAGTTGTAGGATCAGAATGCTTTGACTGTCAGTTGTAGGATCAGAACGCTTTGACTGTCAGTTGTAGGATCAGAACGCTTTGACTGTCAGTTGTAGGATCAGAATGCTTTGACTGTCAGTTGTAGGATCAGAATGCTTTGACTGTCAGTTGTAGGATCAGAATGCTTTGACTGTCAGTTGTAGGATCAGAATGCTTTGACTGTCAGTTGTAGGATCAGAACGCTTTGACTGTCAGTTGTAGGATCAGAACGCTTTGACTGTCAGTTGTAGGATCAGAATGCTTTGACTGTCAGTTGTAGGATCAGAACGCTTTGACTGTCAGTTGTAGGATCAGAATGCTTTGACTGTCAGTTGTAGGATCAGAACGCTTTGACTGTCAGTTGTAGGATCAGAATGCTTTGACTGTCAGTTGTAGGATCAGAACGCTTTGACTGTCAGTTGTAGGATCAGAATGCTTTGACTGTCAGTTGTAGGATCAGAACGCTTTGACTGTCAGTTGTAGGATCAGAACGCTTTGACTGTCAGTTGTAGGATCAGAACGCTTTGACTGTCAGTTGTAGGATCAGAATGCTTTGACTGTCAGTTGTAGGATCAGAACGCTTTGACTGTCAGTTGTAGGATCAGAACGCTTTGACTGTCAGTTGTAGGATCAGAACGCTTTGACTGTCAGTTGTAGGATCAGAATGCTTTGACTGTCAGTTGTAGGATCAGAACGCTTTGACTGTCAGTTGTAGGATCAGAATGCTTTGACTGTCAGTTGTAGGATCAGAACGCTTTGACTGTCAGTTGTAGGATCAGAACGCTTTGACTGTCAGTTGTAGGATCAGAACGCTTTGACTGTCAGTTGTAGGATCAGAATGCTTTGACTGTCAGTTGTAGGATCAGAATGCTTTGACTGTCAGTTGTAGGATCAGAACGCTTTGACTGTCAGTTGTAGGATCAGAATGCTTTGACTGTCAGTTGTAGGATCAGAACGCTTTGACTGTCAGTTGTAGGATCAGAATGCTTTGACTGTCAGTTGTAGGATCAGAACGCTTTGACTGTCAGTTGTAGGATCAGAATGCTTTGACTGTCAGTTGTAGGATCAGAACGCTTTGACTGTCAGTTGTAGGATCAGAATGCTTTGACTGTCAGTTGTAGGATCAGAATGCTTTGACTGTCAGTTGTAGGATCAGAATGCTTTGACTGTCAGTTGTAGGATCAGAATGCTTTGACTGTCAGTTGTAGGATCAGAACGCTTTGACTGTCAGTTGTAGGATCAGAACGCTTTGACTGTCAGTTGTAGGATCAGAATGCTTTGACTGTCAGTTGTAGGATCAGAATGCTTTGACTGTCAGTTGTAGGATCAGAATGCTTTGACTGTCAGTTGTAGGATCAGAACGCTTTGACTGTCAGTTGTAGGATCAGAACGCTTTGACTGTCAGTTGTAGGATCAGAATGCTTTGACTGTCAGTTGTAGGATCAGAACGCTTTGACTGTCAGTTGTAGGATCAGAATGCTTTGACTGTCAGTTGTAGGATCAGAACGCTTTGACTGTCAGTTGTAGGATCAGAACGCTTTGACTGTCAGTTGTAGGATCAGAATGCTTTGACTGTCAGTTGTAGGATCAGAATGCTTTGACTGTCAGTTGTAGGATCAGAATGCTTTGACTGTCAGTTGTAGGATCAGAATGCTTTGACTGTCAGTTGTAGGATCAGAACGCTTTGACTGTCAGTTGTAGGATCAGAACGTGTTGACTGTCAGTTGTAGGATCAGAATGCTTTAACTGTCATTGTATATATATATTTTAATTTTATTTA